>NW_027266156.1:0-72139 GCF_036785885.1 Coffea arabica
GCTGCTGGAAAAATGAAGAGGAAAGTGCAGAAAATTGGTTTAAGAAGGCTAGTTAATCACTTGGCCAAGAAACTCTAGGGTGGCGACACTTGTCGCCACCACCACCTTTCATTTTTCTCTTTCTTCCTTGCTATTTTCTAGCCTCAAATTTTCGGTCAAAGCAGCTGCCAAACAAGAAGATATTTTGCTCAAAAGTCAATAAGCTTGTATGAAGAAAGTGGTGGTCAAGTGGTACGTTCAACCGGTAGTGCGCGGGACCCGCCGGTTCGCACCGTTTTTCTTAAAAACTCACGTACTACTGTTTTTTTTTTCTTCCCATACTCTAACCTTATATCATTGCTACTACTCACATATGATTTTTCACTTAAAAGTCACTTTTAATCACCAAATTGATCCTTGGTCAGTACCGAAAATTCATCCGGCGAAAAATCGCGAAAACCCTAATTTTGCTCAAATCTTGAAACCGAAGTGTAAAACCCTATTTCCAGGTTCATCTGCACTTATTGTTGAACAATTGTGTAGTAGGGCCTTAATAAATAATAATTTTCAAATAAAAGGAAATTTTTTATAAGAAAACGTGAGGAATTTACAATTTCAATAATTAACATTAGAATCTCTAGTAAAATATGAAAGATTTAAGAAACCGTTTAGTCACAAGTAAACTAGGGTTTTTTGATTAAAACATTAGGGTTTCTAGTCGTTTAAAACGAAATAAGGTTTTAAATCAAACCCGAAGAAATATACTTTAATATTTTCTTCACAAACAACCTCCTAATATTCGGGATGTTACATTTTTCTTAGTTTTCTAGCATTTGGCATGCTCCTCCAACCCTTTTTCCCTTCATTTTAGGTTTTGCATCTTCATGCTAGTTATAGGGTACATTTGCTTGAGGGTCCCCTTTCGGTAAGGGAAACGAGCGAGTGTGGCTACAAAATAGCCTTAGCACGCTAGTTCTTCCTTCTAATCAAAGGGAAAATTAAAATCGTGAAGTTAAGAGTCATTCCCGTACCCGACTTGATGCATTCCTCTAGGTTCATACACTCTCATTTTATCATATCACTTCCTCACTTTCTTTATCCACATTCTCTCACCACTTATATTTTTCTCAATCCACATGCCATGTTTGCACATTTTTCTTCTTTTCCTATCACTTACTTATTTTTCTACCTCACAAATTGCACCCAATTGCACTTATATATTTACTACTATTATACCATATTTTCATCCACTTGCACACATACACCTTTATTTTCTCAATTGGCATACATGCACTTTTCTTATACTTGCACACATGCATTCTTCTTACATTTTCACACTTGCACTCATATTTGGGTCTTCATTTGCATTACCCGTGACCTCTATGAGAGTTTTCCTTATTGGCCATCACAATTCATGTGGTTGGGACCAAAAAGCCTCATAAGAGACATTTTAGATTTAGGATTGCATTTTTCTTTTTTTCGCATCCATTAGTCATATCCAACATGCAACACATACTTTGGGTAGAAGAATTAGGAAAAAAAGGGCTAAGTCACGCAACTAGCTTTGGCTAGGGTAAGGGAGTGCCTTAGGCTTTGCCTTTGCCTTCTCCCTTATCAAATGTGACCCCCGATCCCTTTCTTTGGTTACGTAAACCTAAAAAATTCTTTAAAAAGGGTTTGTTTACTTTTCTTTCCAAAAACAAAATCATTTTTTGGGTGACTTGGTACACCTTAACTCTATACCAAGTGGCGACTCCTTTTCTATCTAAAACCCTTTGTTTGGCTAAACCGTCGCATTTCACAATCCCACGGCCTTTTATTTTCACACACGTTCATATACATATCCCACACACTACTTTCACACATTCAAAAAGTGGGGCGCGACATTAGCTGTTTGATTTGAGCTTGAATCTCTTGTTATATTATAGGTCTATAATGGAATTTGATGACCACAAATGTATATATCTAAGTTTCGAAGCTGATATTGCTTTTGTTATCAAGGTTCTTGATTTGTATTGGGACTTGTGCATGAGACTTGGTGAGAATTAGGTAGGTGGTCTGCCAAATCCTAGGGTACGTTCTAGGGGGAGGTGGGGTCATCACATCTGTCAAATGAAGTTCTGCAAATTCTGCACTTTGACGAAGAATAGTTTTAACCAAGTATAAAATATATCCAAGCACACAAATAAAATTTGCTCATATAGACAAAGCAAAAAAATGCTATATTGCTTTTCTAAAAAATTATTTCAAATAATCTCCTAACCAAACACATTAAGGTTTCAATATTATCTCATAGAAATTAATGAGTTATCCACAAATTGAACTACTATTTCAAGTAGATGCTCAAAATCTTGTCAACTTCTCCAAAGTGCACAAAATATAGATAAAAAAGCAAAACTATTCTATTATCACATGTAATTCTAATTTGTTTGGTTTCTTTACAACCATCAATTCTATGTTTGTTGACTGCCATAGCATGTCCACATTGCCAATATGCAATTAAACTACAAATACTCACATAGAAGCTGGAAAACTAGAATGTTTTGAATAGCATTGTCATAAAAAGAAGAAAATGTAGTTTGTGTTGGAGAAGAGAGCAGCAATGGTGTCTACAAATCAAAGTCTAATTCGGCACACTTCAACATGGATGCAATCTCATAAAAAAATTTGGCTCTTCTTTCTATATATCTTAGAGTGACCTCGATTCATGTTCATCAACCTAGGAAGAAATGATAAATTTAGTTCAACATACATAATTCTTTGTTTAGATTATGAGAGAAATTAAAAGTTACACATGTTGCCTTTTTCATGGTTGATGTGCTACTATATAGTCACTTTTTGTTAAATAGGAGACATAAGTTGCGATCTACACAAGTCTATGGTGTATATATCTTGAAATTCCATTGCTGGAAGGTGGTAGTCGGTAGAAGTACAACAATGCCACTGGCCTATGCTAACATGAGTTCTAACTACAATGGTCAATGGTCAAGTGATGGTCTAATTGTCTAGATAAGAAAAATAACTTTAGAAAATCTCACATAGTCACACTACATGTCTAATAAACGAAAAAGAAAAATATTTTTATAGAAAATGAAAAAAGAAAATGGAATAGAATGAGAAATAAAACATACGAAGATTTGGGTGACATACACATTTACCATTTTTCTATTAGTTTAAAAATCCAATTATCATATTAGCTAAGGTTACAATGGGTTTTTCAAATATTTTTGAACCATGTGGGATACTTTGACCTTTGCGTAAGCCATCGGTTTCACTGGATTTTACCCTAATCAAATTCATGGTGATTCAAATCCCATTAAACTAAAGATTTGAGCGCTTCTATAACTATCATAAAAATACGGTATGTGATATCTTCTCTAAGCTCTCTTGTACAATCACGTATCCGACTAAAAATCCTTCAAAGAGAGACTAGGTGGCTTAACACAAATTTGATTCACACATTATATTTTCCAAAACATTTTTTAATATACACAAGCATGAAAATGAAATGCTAATCCGTAAAATCGTGAGCTTTGATAATGTTAGTATTTATCCTAATGCTAGCTTTGCCTCTACTATTATGATGCAATGGATCAACATAGTACATTTAAGAGTTAAAGAAAAGAGAAATGTAATTATATTAAAGAATGACTCTATTCTTTCAACTTCTCCAATGTTACTCTTTTCAAATTCCAATTGTCTTTAAAAAAGGCCAAAAGTAGTTTTTATCTAATTTTTTGTTTTATTTGTATTACTATTTTTCTAGTTTTACATTTTTTCAGTTTCTCTTTTTCATTTTTGTTGACATTCCATTTAACTTTTCACCAAAGCTCCTCCATCCTAATATCAATTTGTGATTGTGTTTACATCTATGATCGACATTTTTCTCTACCTTCACCTTTGATGCAATTGTATATTTCGTCACACTAGTTTCATAACTTGTCTCTTCCACTCATAAAGAAAATTATACAAATGAGAAAATAAATCTTGATACCCCAAGCTAACAAAAGCTCACATAGAGTTACAGCAAGTTAGCAATTGAAATGACTTTAGGAGGTATGACACGAGGCTTTTGCAAGATTTTCATTTTCATTTTTCTCTTTGATCAAGGAAGAATAGTAAAACAAAGTAAGAGCACAACAAACATGTAATGACCCCACCTCCCCCTAGGGCGTACCCTAGGTTTTAGTAGGTCGCCTGCTTGGCTCATGCCAAGACTCACTCACATTAATTTAAGAGATAACATTTATATAGACCAAACTAGTAATAAACCATTCACTCTCAAGTACGGACTCCATAAAAAAACAAAAACAAAAACAGTCTTAAACTATATAATATGTACATCCCTCAAAAGAAAGTTTGCAAAGCTTTAATGTTAAATACAAAATTCACTCTCAAGTCACCAACTTATACTACTAGCCTCTTCTCACTCCATCCTCCACTCCTATAAGGAAAGCAACTAAAGAGGTTGATGTAATGCCCAGTGAGGTTCCAAGTACAACCAGTAGTTCAATAGAATCACAAAGTTCACAACCCAACAATAAAACATGTTACAACAATTAATATTCTAAAACAAGTAACACATTTAATATGAAAGGATACAGTACTGATACGGACTCTAGAGGTGGCTCCTATCCATTTTCAGACGTAGCACTTAGTTCCGTTTAGTTATTCAATGTCCACAATCAATATCAAAGGTTACGGTGAAAAGGAATAATCAGCGGCGCTCTCTAGCAGCGGCACTCAAGCTCCAAGAATGAAACCCTAGCAGCGGCGCTCCCTCCCTTTCACAGCCATGGCTGCCCTCAAGCCTTCTTCTGGGGTGTCCCTCGGCTTACCAAGCTTTCCAATGCAAATCCTTCGCTGCCCTCTTCTTAGCCGGTTCTCTCTATCAAAGCGTCATCCTCAACCCATAAGGGGGAGCCGGCTCTTATATTTTCACAAGAAGCTCTGCATAGGCTATCCACTCCGTACAAGTATGCCCTAGTGGGAAAATTCTCCAGGGGCAGACAAAAAATGGAGGAAGTGTGCAAGTTTTTCTTGTGACGGCCCCACCTCCCCTTAGGGTGTACCCCAGGGTTTAGCGGACCGCCTACCCAGCTCTCGCCAGGACTCACTCACTCGTATTTCAAGAAAAAAATTAAGAATGTACATCCATCGAAAATGAATAACACATCCTCTTAATATATACATTGATACTCAAATCCATATACAAAGTTTCAACACACCAAAATACTCCAAAGTGTTTACAAATCGAGTACAATACACCCTAGTCGGGTACTAGCGTGAGTACATATTCAAAATTCAAAACAACTAGGCTATGCTAGTCTGTACATGTCTCAAGCCTCGGTCGTACCCCCTGTAAGGAAAACAAATGGCGTGGAATGAGCTAAAAGCCCAGTAAGGTTCCAAATAACAAATTGACCATTTTAAAAGTACGAATATCAACATAGCAAGTTAATGGCATCAAAATTTCATAAGAGCGAACAATAATACTTCAAGTAGCAAATCTCAAAGTGAGCGAGTGTAAAAGTTTTTCGAAAGAAACAATAATCCAATAAACAATAATCATTCCAAGGTATAAGAATACGGATGGCTCTCAAGAGCCAAATTCCCATCGCATCACCAGAGCTTGATCAAGTAAAAGTTGACACTCCGTCAACCTTCAAGTAAGTAACCAATCCAATAGAGCACCACTTACACTACTCTTCGTCCACCATTCACACCCCCTACTGGTCCCAAAATCCTCAATAAACATGGGTGGTAATACTCGAATATACCGATTAGTCGAGGAGATATCACTCCACTCGACATAACTAACGACCCATGGCTCGTTATCTAATCAACCAAGCCCTTGCCGGCTCGACTCGATTAACTAGCCAATGGGGTTTGGGTCCCCAAGAAGTCGATAAGATAACCTCTCCAATCGACGGAGTTAAGATAAAAGTATGGAGACTGGAATGAGAGGCACCTCCCACTCAGATTGAGTGTGGCACATACTGCCGCTCCACACTTACAAATCAAGTACAAGTATATCAAGTTAATTGCAACAATAAACAAGTATAGATCATGTTAGGGCAAGTGCGATAAAGTACACTCTTGCCCGATCAACAAATCTCATATCAATTATGTACAAGTATTGTGAACAAGTGTCCAGGTCAACCAAGTATTTGGAAGCACTCACCCAAAATGCGGTGCCTTTACGAGTTACGTTCGGGTATTACTCCGTGTGCGGAGTCCAAATCTGTGATAAAACATTGTTTAAAAACTTTTAAAAGTAACTAAGGTTCGAAACTTAAACGTTTCGTTCAATAAGAATCAAGAAATTGAAATTCACTTGGAGAATATTCGTGAAACACTCGCTCGCTTTTCAAACTATATAACTTTGTAACATTATACTTGGAAATGTCATTTGAGTCAAAAGTACAAGGAAAACGTATTCCGGGTAGTCATTATTTTATTTCTCAAGGGTACAAGTTCGGCCAAGTCCTTACATATATACCTCGGTAAAAGAAGACACAAATATCCTAGATGGTTCAAGTAGTAATCCCTCTTAACCCTTACTCAAGTTGCAAGTATGTTTACCTAGCCCTTGAGCGAAAATTTGGGCAGCATGCCCTTTGTATTTTCCTATTTCCAGCCATTTATGGCTTCATTATTTTCCTCAATCAAGCCCAAAGTTACACACACAAAAATCTCATTTCAATAGCCATTCAATAGGCTCAAGACAATATAAGTACAGAATCAAACTAACGACATGTGCGGAAATGAGGTTTAGCAAAAGACAGATTTGACGTGTTTTTACGTAATGGACACAACCAAAGCTATGCTTATTGTATTGGGATGAAATTTGTGCCATTTTGAAGTTAAGACAGAGGGCTACAATTTTGATGAAGACCACTTAGTCCAAATTCTAGTGTAACCTTGTCAAATTCCCAATTCACAGAACCAAATTCCAACTAATCGGCTAATTAACCATACTACCTTCAAATGGCCATATCTCAAGCTACCAAAGTTCGTTTAAGATGTTCTTGGAGGCGTTGAAAAGCTAAGACAACGTACTAAAAGTTTTATGTTTTAACTAAAAGCTAGTTCAGTGTGTATCTAGGTGAACAAAAGCAACCAACTTAGTGTACTGGCAAAACTGCTCGCTGATTTTACTCCTAGGGCAGTCAGGGTATTTTCATCTTTTCATAGGCTATGTTGCTCCGATTGAGCTAAAATTTTGTAGGCAACCACAGAATGTCAGTCTCTACAACTTTCATGTTTTGTTCCAAGCTTGATTCAGCCTCTAACATGATGAAATAGAATCGGGCAGAACTAAAGCTAAATTTTCCAGAAATCTGGAATTTTTATTATTTCAAGCTATAATTCATATTTTCACCTTGAAACTATCACTACTATCACCTTTATAAGATCATATACTACATATATGCATCATACAACACCTAACCCACAAGAAACCCTAACTCAAAAGTCATCCATCCAATCATCAAAACTCTTTGAAACAAGCATCACAAGCACTATACTAACATTAATACCCAACTTAATCAAGATTAATGGAGAAGAAATGGTTGGTCAGCCATTATACCTCAAGACAAGACCTTGCTAGGATGATCCTTCACTTCTCCTTGAGATTCTTGGTTCCTTAGGCTTCCCAAGCTTCCAACTAGTGATTAATCGGTTTAGTTTTTCTTGGTTGCACTCAAATGGTTGGATTCAAGGTATAAGATTGAAAACTCTCCTCACTCTCTTCCCTCTCCTTTGTGAGAACCTGTAAATTTTCTCATTTTCTAGGTTTTACTCTATTTACTGCATGTTTTTCTGCATTTTCTTTATTAGAAAAATTTTCCTAGATAATTTTATGAGTAAATAGTGTTTTAAAAAATTTTTCTAATATCGGGTAGTTTTTGAGAAATTAAGAGCGTATACCGGATGTGGGACCCGCTAGTGCGGGAAGTTCGGAAAAATTCGGCCAACTAGGTTAAGTTTTGGATACTGGGTTTAATTTACCTGGTGTTATGAGATAATTAGAGGTTACCTGTGAGGACTCGCAAATTCCTTACATATTTCTCAAAAATTCCCTTTTATTTGAAAATTATTTGGAAATTATTATTTCATGTTATCCATAGTTCAATCACCCTAGAAAAGTGCCAATGACCATAGGAAATTAGGGTTCTCCTATTCGTTTTCAATTCAAGGTGAAATCGGATTTTTCGTGTAACCGTAGTATAATTATCCGGTACCGAGTAAGGATCGAATTTGGTGCTTAAGAGTGACTTTTAAGTGAGAAATAATATGTGATTAGAAGCAATGATAAAAAGTTAGTGAATAGGAAGCAAAAACCCTAGTACGTGCGATTTAAGAGAAAACGCGTCACACCGACGTGTACCGTGCACTACCGTTTGAACCGACCACTTGACCGCCACTTACTTGTCACACAAGTTTATTACTAATGGAGTAAAATATCTCCTCTCTCATGATGACAGCTTGGCCGAAATTTGTGGCTAAAATGCAAGGAAGGAGAGAGAAAATTGTGTGGTGGAAATCAAGCCAAGTGTTGGCTAAACTTGTGGACAGAATTTGTTCTAATTTTCTTGTCTTCTTATAAGACCAAGTGAGCTTCATTCTTCCCCAATTTTTCTGCTGCATAGCCGAGCAAGGAGAGAGGAAAGGGAGAGCAAGAGAAAACCAAAATTTCTTCTTGATTTGCACCATCCAAGTGCAAGAAACAAATTCTAAACCGATTAAAGTGTGAATTGTGACCTTGGGAAGCTAGGGAAGCTAAAATTTTCAAGAGGAAGTGAAGTGGTACTCTTGCAAGCCTTGTTTCTTTTGAGGTATGTGCTGCTTATACTTGCTATATGGATGATCTATGTTGTATCTAAGCTTAGATAAGTGGTTATAGTGATGATGGGAGCAAGAAATCAAGAAAGGTTCCATTAGAAATCAAAATTCCAGATTTCTGGAAAATTTTCCCCCTTTTCTGCCCGATTTTATTTCTCCATGTTAGAGGCCGAATTTGGCTTGGCCCAAAACATGAAAGTTGTAGAGAATGGTATTTTATATATGAATATAAAATTTCAGCTCAATCGGAGCAACGTAGCTTGTGAAAATACGAAAATACCCTCGCTGATCTAGGTTACTTTCCAGAATTCCGCGTGGACAGTTTAGTCTCTTTGGTTGTGTTTGTTTACTATAATCCGTTCAGATTTAGCCAATTGTCAAAACATGAAAGTTTTAGTACCCTGTATTAGCTTTTCAACGCCGCCAAGAACGTCTTAAACGGACCTCGGTAGACTGGGATATGGTCATTTGAATGCAGTGCGGTTAATTGACCAACTAGTTGGATTTTGGATCTGTAAAGTGGGCATTTGACTAGATTGCACTGTAAATCTGACTAAGTCATCTTCATGAGAATTGTACACATTTGTCTTAGCTTTCATATGGCTTTGGAATTATTGGATTTGGAGTTATGTGTGCGGAGATTAGAGTGGATGAATTAAGACTACCACAGTAAACCTCGAACTAGAAAATCTGGGATCATTTTGATAAATTTGACCTAGATACAGGGCAAACTGGACTGAGTGGCCTTCTTCAACATTGTAGTCCTGTGTCTTAGCTTCGAAACGGCTTAAGTTTCATCCCAATCCGATAAGTGTAACTCCGGTTGTGACCGTTATGCATGAACCCGTCAAAGCTGTCTTTTGTCAAATTGCATTTCCGCACTTGTTATTCCTTTGATTTTGTTCTTATATTGTCTTGAGCCTATGAAATGGCTATTATGATGAGTTTGTGCTGTACATGACTTTGGGATTGGCTGAGAAAAATCATGAAGCCATAAATGGCTGGAAATTAGGTAAACACAAAGGGCATGCTGCCCAAATTTTCGCCCGAAAGCTAAGTTCTATTTGAACTTGTATAATACTATGACCGTTTTTCCATCTTAAAAACATGATCCTTCTTCAATTGGAAACTCCAAATGTTTACTTACTCTTACCAAATAAAGAGGAGTGGTTTAGGATTTTCTTGAGTATTTTGTCCACGGGTCCAAATGTCCTCGTTCCACTTTAAAGTCTCTTTTTATACGTTCTACTCATCATTCGTCGAGTTTCTTTGATTGCACCTAATTGTTTGTGATAAATGAGTGGTAATATTCTTTTCATTTAATTTTAGGTTTTCTCAGTGACTAAAGATAATATCCGGAAGGATATTTTGCACGTTGTTGTGCGTAAATAGGTGAGTGTTCTATATACCCGTGTTTTCTGTGACTACCTGATTACTTGACTATCTGTTTACTCGATTTCCAATTTATGTGATTACGTGATATCCGTGAATTACATGCTCCCATGAAATCAATTTGTATTGCTTACGTGCTAAGTGTCCACTTGATTACTTAATTATCATGAATCACATGCTATATGAAGTTGTCCATCATTGTTAGGCGAGTGTGTACTTTACCTCCTTCGACCTATTCAATTGATGAATTTTACCATTTACCGTTTACCGATTTACTTGGTTAGTTGTGCATGTTGTAAGCTCTAAGCTGAACTTGGGCCCCGCCTCGGTTACCGACCTACTCGAGCCAGGACTGGGCTCGGTCGGGTAGGTTGGAACCCTGGACAACCGTCGGTATACTCGAGTATTACCACTGGAGGGATAAGGTGATGGCCAGTCAACCGTGGGGATTCGGAAGTTATAAGGTGCAGAGGACCGACAAAGTTCCACCGGAACACCGTATCCTTCAGTATATGGTTACCGTGTATCATGATAATTGTTCCATGCTAAAATGCCAACATGAAATCATGTGTTATACCTGTGATATGCTCCATACATGTAATAAGTCCCAACCACTCATGATCTATACATAAAGTTTTCTGGATTAATTGTTATTACATGACTAATGTTCCTTGTTTAATTACTTGTTTATGTATATAGAACCTCACTGGGCTTTTTAGCTCATACCACGTCAATTGTTTTCCTTAGCAGGGGAAGGCGAGCAAGGACGAGAGTTCTGTATAGTCTAGTTGATCTAGTTCTTTGGCCTTGTAATGGTTCTCGCCCTAGTGCTTGGCACGGGCTGGTTGTATGAGGAATGAGAACCCTTGTATATTCGATGGTTGTACTTGAATGGTAAAAACTTTGAAGACTTCTGGTGTGTAGAAGTTTCTTATCTTTTACTTGAGCATCTATTGTCTATGGATGTATATACATGATTCGAGTTCCATAGTGAGTGAGTCCTGGCGAGAGCTGGGCAGGCGACCCGCTGAACCCTTTGGTACGCCCTAGGGGGAGGTGGGGCCGTCACAGGTGGTATCAGAGCCATATGCCGACAGTTGGGACTTTAAGTCCTTCGTCTGGAAAAGCCCCGAGCCTCTCGTTCGTGAAGAGTCACGAAGCGAAACTCTTCGTAGGGGATGCCCGCGTGCGGGTGGCAAGCTGATAGGTACCCCGTGATGTGACCCTGAGAACTGTCACAGGTGGTATCAGAGCTTAGGCTTCAGATCTTTGTAGTGTATCCTAGGCTGATGTTTAGGATGCCAAACTGTGGGACTGGCTTGAAAGTTAAATGATTTCTTGTAGCGATTTAATTTAGAGCCACTTCACGTGGTCCCTACAAAGGAGCAAGATAGGACCAAGTGGTGTTATGGTCCTTATCATATGGATGAGAAAAAGGGTTAAGTGCTCTTCTAGAGTGAAGGGGTGGATCATAGATGTGATAGCTATAAAAACCTTTATCTTGATACTTGGAGGAATTTGATATGTATGTTGGGTAGGAATCCCGAATTTGGTGATATACTCTTGGGACCGGCCGGCTTGAGTTGTGAATTACCTTATTTCGGATTCTCGTGCCCGAGTACTCCAGAGTTGAGGCGATGCTAGCTACTAGGTACTTGAGCCTTGTATTTTGGAACATGAACAGGCTTTGTCCGACTAAAATGAATATAAGAAATCTACGGACATCTAGTGACTAGGAAGTGACGTGAGAGACCGGACGGGGTCATCTTAGCTGAGTCTGGAAAGTATTGTAACCCAAAAGATCCTTGTGGTGAGATTGAAATGATTCTTAGTATGTGATCAAATTTCGAGAGCTATTTTGATCTGATTAATGCAAGTTGGAATTTCGAGGTCGAAATTCTTTTAAGGGGGAGAGAGTGTGAGGACTCGCAAATTCCTTACATATTTCTCAAAAATTCCCTTTTATTTGAAAATTATTTGGAAATTATTATTTCATGTTATCCATAGTTCAATCACCCTAGAAAAGTGCCAATGACCATAGGAAATTAGGGTTCTCCTATTCGTTTTCAATTCAAGGTGAAATCGGATTTTTCGTGTAACCGTAGTATAATTATCCGGTACCGAGTAAGGATCGAATTTGGTGCTTAAGAGTGACTTTTAAGTGAGAAATAATATGTGATTAGAAGCAATGATAAAAAGTTAGTGAATAGGAAGCAAAAACCCTAGTACGTGCGATTTAAGAGAAAACGCGTCACACCGACGTGTACCGTGCACTACCGTTTGAACCGACCACTTGACCGCCACTTACTTGTCACACAAGTTTATTACTAATGGAGTAAAATATCTCCTCTCTCATGATGACAGCTTGGCCGAAATTTGTGGCTAAAATGCAAGGAAGGAGAGAGAAAATTGTGTGGTGGAAATCAAGCCAAGTGTTGGCTAAACTTGTGGACAGAATTTGTTCTAATTTTCTTGTCTTCTTATAAGACCAAGTGAGCTTCATTCTTCCCCAATTTTTCTGCTGCATAGCCGAGCAAGGAGAGAGGAAAGGGAGAGCAAGAGAAAACCAAAATTTCTTCTTGATTTGCACCATCCAAGTGCAAGAAACAAATTCTAAACCGATTAAAGTGTGAATTGTGACCTTGGGAAGCTAGGGAAGCTAAAATTTTCAAGAGGAAGTGAAGTGGTACTCTTGCAAGCCTTGTTTCTTTTGAGGTATGTGCTGCTTATACTTGCTATATGGATGATCTATGTTGTATCTAAGCTTAGATAAGTGGTTATAGTGATGATGGGAGCAAGAAATCAAGAAAGGTTCCATTAGAAATCAAAATTCCAGATTTCTGGAAAATTTTCCCCCTTTTCTGCCCGATTTTATTTCTCCATGTTAGAGGCCGAATTTGGCTTGGCACAAAACATGAAAGTTGTATAGAATGGTATTTTATATATGACTATAAAATTTCAGCTCAATCGGAGCAACGTAGCTTGTGAAAAGACGAAAATACCCTCGCTGATCTAGGTTACTTTCCAGAATTCCGCGTGGACAGTTTAGTCTCTTTGGTTGTGTTTGTTTACTATAATCCGTTCAGATTTAGCCAATTGTCAAAACATGAAAGTTTTAGTACCCTGTATTAGCTTTTCAACGCCGCCAAGAACGTCTTAAACGGACCTCGGTAGACTGGGATATGGTCATTTGAATGCAGTGCGGTTAATTGACCAACTAGTTGGATTTTGGATCTGTAAAGTGGGCATTTGACTAGATTGCACTGTAAATCTGACTAAGTCATCTTCATGAGAATTGTATACATTTGTCTTAGCTTTCATATGGCTTTGGAATTATTGGATTTGGAGTTATGTGTGCGGAGATTAGAGTGGATGAATCAAGACTACCACAGTAAACCTCGAACTAGAAAATCTGGGATCATTTTGATAAATTTGACCTAGATACAGGGCAAACTGGACTGAGTGGCCTTCTTCAACATTGTATTCCTGTGTCTTAGCTTCGAAACGGCTTAAGTTTCATCCCAATCCGATAAGTGTAACTCCGGTTGTGACCGTTATGCATGAACCCGTCAAAGCTGTCTTTTGTCAAATTGCATTTCCGCACTTGTTATTCCTTTGATTTTGTTCTTATATTGTCTTGAGCCTATGAAATGGCTATTATGATGAGTTTGTGCTGTACATGACTTTGGGATTGGCTGAGAAAAATCATGAAGCCATAAATGGCTGGAAATTAGGTAAACACAAAGGGCATGCTGCCCAAATTTTCGCCCGAAAGCTAAGTTCTATTTGAACTTGTATAATACTATGACCGTTTTTCCATCTTAAAAACATGATCCTTCTTCAATTGGAAACTCCAAATGTTTACTTACTCTTACCAAATAAAGAGGAGTGGTTTAGGATTTTCTTGAGTATTTTGTCCACGGGTCCAAATGTCCTCGTTCCACTTTAAAGTCTCTTTTTATACGTTCTACTCATCATTCGTCGAGTTTCTTTGATTGCACCTAATTGTTTGTGATAAATGAATGGTAATATTCTTTTCATTTAATTTTAGGTTTTCTCAGTGACTAAAGATAATATCCGGAAGGATATTTTGCACGTTGTTGTGCGTAAATAGGTGAGTGTTCTATATACCCGTGTTTTCTGTGACTACCTGATTACTTGACTATCTGTTTACTCGATTTCCAATTTATGTGATTACGTGATATCCGTGAATTACATGCTCCCATGAAATCAATTTGTATTGCTTACGTGCTAAGTGTCCACTTGATTACTTAATTATCATGAATCACATGCTATATGAAGTTGTCCATCATTGTTAGGCGAGTGTGTACTTTATCTCATTCGACCTATTCAATTGATGAATTTTACCATTTACCGTTTACCGATTTACTTGGTTAGTTGTGCATGTTGTAAGCTCTAAGCTGAACTTGGGCCCCGCCTCGGTTACCGACCTACTCGAGCCAGGACTGGGCTCGGTCGGGTAGGTTGGAACCCTGGACAACCGTCGGTATACTCGAGTATTACCACTGGAGGGATAAGGTGATGGCCAGTCAACCGTGGGGATTCGGAAGTTATAAGGTGCAGAGGACCGACAAAGTTCCACCGGAACACCGTATCCTTCAGTATATGGTTACCGTGTATCATGATAATTGTTCCATGCTAAAATGCCAACATGAAATCATGTGTTATACCTGTGATATGCTCCATACCTGTAATAAGTCCCAACCACTCATGATCTATACATAAAGTTTTCTGGATTAATTGTTATTACATGACTAATGTTCCTTGTTTAATTACTTGTTTATGTATATAGAACCTCACTGGGCTTTTTAGCTCATACCACGTCAATTGTTTTCCTTAGCAGGGGAAGGCGAGCAAGGACGAGAGTTCTGTATAGTCTAGTTGATCTAGTTCTTTGGCCTTGTAATGGTTCTCGCCCTAGTGCTTGGCACGGGCTGGTTGTATGAGGAATGAGAACCCTTGTATATTCGATGGTTGTACTTGAATGGTAAAAACTTTGAAGACTTCTGGTGTGTAGAAGTTTCTTATCTTTTACTTGAGCATCTATTGTCTATGGATGTATATACATGATTCGAGTTCCATAGTGAGTGAGTCCTGGCAAGAGCTGGGCAGGCGACCCGCTGAACCCTTTGGTACGCCCTAGGGGGAGGTGGGGCCGTCACATTACCAAGTGGATTGGTGTGAGAGGAACAAAGAGATAGCCATGCATTTAATGTAAGTGACAAGTGTCACTTGGAGAGTAAATCATACTTTTTGACCACTATTCACCCTTTTACCATTTTACTAAATAAACCAAAAATTGGTCAAAAATCCTCTTCATTTCAAGCTATTGTGGCCGGCCCTCTTCAAGGAAAAAGAAAGGAAAAGCTCTCAATTTTCTAGTCTCCAATCTTGTTCAATCTTCAATTCCAACCGTTTAATCTTGTATTTGCTCCATAAAAACCCTTAAGTGAGTGGTTGTGAGGTGATTAGTGAAGTGGTTTGGAGAATTAAGGTGCCAAGTTGCTCTTTTTCTTGGGTTGTTAAGGTGAGTAGCTAAGGGACCTTTCTTTCTTCTCAATAATGCTTAATTATTGACTTATGTGAGATGAAGTGATGGATTTTGGTGTTGTTTCATGACTTTTGGTAGAATTTGGTGCATTTTTCTATTTAATCATGATTTTTCTGTTTTCATATGATTATTATGGTGTGGGCTTGGATGATGGTTGGAAATGATCTTAAATGAGCCTAGAAGGTGTAAGTTGTGGTTAATTGCAGAAAATTTCTGCTTTGAAAGGAAATTTTTGGAATTAGGGTTTCAATTAAACCCCATTCTGTCTGGTACTGTTCCTCCTAGATAGAGGCCGAATTAGCCTTAGATTAAAACATGAAAGTTGTAGAGGATGGTATTTTATAGTTTCCTGCAAAATTTTAGGCCAATCGGAGTAACGTAACCTGTGAAAAGACTAAAATACCCTTGCTGCCCTGTTTCTGTCCGAACCTGAAAATCAGCTTTGGTAATTGGTTAATTTAATTGGGAATACTATGGATTTGGTTGTTGATGTCTTCTTAAGAAATATAGCTTGGTATCGTAGCTTTCGGATGGCTTTGGAATCACTTGAATTGGACCTAGGTAGCTTGAATTATGGTTATTTAACCAGAATGCGGTTCGTTAACCTGTTTTTGCTGTTCTAGTGTGGTACATTGAACTTTTGACCTAGTTGCATTGCAAACTGGACTGAGTGGGCTTCTTCAACATTGTAGCCCTTTCTTTTAGCTTCGAAACGGTGTATATTTTGCATCCATCCGATAATCGTAGTGCCAGTGGTGCCAAAACCGCTAAACGATGTCAAAAACTGTTTTTAGGGTTTAGAGCTTAACTTCATTTCCGGACTTTCCCTAGTTTACTCTAGTACTTATACGTTCTTATGGAGCCTTATTTTGGTAGTATGTGGAATTGGTTTGTAACTTGTAATTGAGTCTTATTGTGCTTATTTGAATGTTTTAGGACGTGACGGTGGTTCAAGACGCTCGTTGGGTGGAAGTGTATGAAATATCATTTGCTTGCTTGGTGAGTGTACTACTCACTTGTTTGTTACTATGTGGCTTTGCTACACTTGAAATCAATGATTTGATGGCTTAATTGCATTGTTGAACTCGATTGAGGTGAGGGTATACTTGATCACTCTCACCCTTTTATCGTATATGACTGTTTACTGTATAATTGAGTGATACATGCAAATACTTGATGTGGTGTCGTTTGGACGAGTATCCAACGGCCATTACTGTTACTACTGAACTCAACCCCATTGGTAGTCGATTGAATCGAGCCGGCAAGGGCTTGGTCATGAAAATTGACAAGCCATGGGGACTGTTATAAGGAATCATTGAGTATGGGACTCTTGGTTCCGGTATACTCGAGTATTACCAAATTTCTACTGTTTGGAGTTCGGGCCCGGTAGGGGTATGTTGGGTGGAAGGAATGGAAGTAAAGTGGAGCCTACGGTTGGTTGCTCTCAAACATTGACGGAGGGTCAATGAAGTCTGATCAAGATTGCAAGCGAGAAAAGGGGCTCTTGAGAGCCGTCCGTATCCTTTTATCAACTCTATTGATGTGTGCTCTTGGTTTACATTTGATGAATTGGAATGAAAAGCTTTATGCTTATATGAACTTTGCTGCTTGAGTGATAGTATCTCACTGGGCGTGAGCTCACTCTATTCCTTTGTTTTCCTTATAGGAATTTGAATACTTTTGGAATGGCTTTGATAGTTGGTTGCCGAGTTGAGCTAGTTGTGAATACATTTTGTATAGCTCCTCGAAGAATGAAACCCTAGATGTATTTTGATCGTTCCCTCTTTTGAATTGTAAGATTGAAACAGTACATGTGTAAATGGGATTGGAAACTTTTGTAAGCTATTTTGGTATGTAAATACTAAATTTCAAGTGGTATGGGTTTGATTGATGTTTGGTTGGATTTTGAACAGGTTCGGATTTCGAACAGCGAAAGAAAAATTTTTGGCGGGAAAAAAACAGGGTCGAATCCGGCAAAGAATCCGGCCAGAAATTGGCCGGATTAGCGGCCGGATTGCCCTAAGATTTTCGGGAAATCCGGCCTTGCTCCCTGGCCAGTATCCGGCCAGATTCCGGCCGGATTCTGACGTGTCAGTTACTGTTCATGTTCGGCTCCGATTTTCATTTTTTTATTTTGTGATTTTGACTTGTTTATGCGCGCGTGTATGTTCCGGAACATTTTAGATCACTTTAAACTGTCCCGTTAGTCCTGGCGGGAGCTGGGCAGGCAGTCCGCTAACCCCTTGGGTTCGCCTTAGGAGGAGGTGGGGCTGTCACATCCTTGCTCTCAGCCAAACCAGAAAAAAAAATGAGGGAAAATGAAGCAAGATGAGAGATAAGACGGCAAGGCAAATGGTTGGTCAAGACACCATAGGTGGTTGACACTTGTCACCACCAAGACCAACTAAATTTTCTCTTTCTTTTCCTTGCATTTTGGCCACAATTTTTGGTCACATGGCTAAGGATAAGGGGGGATATTTTGCACAAATATCAAGAGTATGTGGTGGTAAGGAAGTGGTGGTCAAGTGGTGGGTTCAATCGGTAGTGATCGATACCCGTCGGTGTGAACCGATTTTTCTTAAATCGCGTATACTAGGGTTTTTACCTTCTAATCACTAACTTATTATTATCACTTCTAATCATAATATATTTCCTCATCCAAAAGTCACTCTTACCTACCAAATTTGTTCCTCACTCCGTACCGAATAGTCACACTACGGAAAAATGTGAAAACCCTAACTTGCTCCAACTTGAAAACGAAAAGTGAAACCCTACTTTCTAGGTTCATTTGCACTTATTGTGGGATGATTGGGTAGTAGGGCCATAATAAATGAATAATTTTCAAATAAAAGGGTATTTTTAAGAAAAACGTGAGGATTTTACAATTCCATAAATTGAATTTAGGGTTTCGGTTGAAGTATGAGAAATTTGAGAAAACAGTCAGTCACAAGTGAAACTAGGGTTTTGATTAAACTTTTAGGGTTTCTAGTCTTTTAAAATAAAACAAGGTTTTAAATCAAACCCAAAGAAATAACTTTCGTATCTTCTTTAAAACAAAATAATATTTTTTTTAAATAAAAATAAACTAAAGAAACTGTAATATCCTCTTTGAGACTAAACAAAAGATGATCCTAAAAGTTGGGGTATCACAATCTCCCCTCCTTCAAAGAATTTCGTTCTCAAAATTCATACATGCACTCCGAAATAACGTAGGGTATTTTCCTTATATATCCGTTTCTAGCTCTCAGGTCTCACTATAGCCAAAACTTAGTTAAACAATAGAAATCATGAATCATACCTTCTACTATCTCTGATGGTTCAGGTAATGCCTGTTGGTCCAAGGCGTACACTCTAGCTGGCACTCTTGGCTTTGTCCCTCATACATTTGCTTGCTCAGGGTTTAGGTGTGATCAGCGGGGACAAGTTGCAAGTTGGTGCTCGGTACTACCACACCATAAACATTTTCCTGCTTTTCTCCAACAATCATTCTCCGTATGATTGGCCTTCCCACAGTACCCACAAGATACTCGAGGGACTGAGGTCTGACCTCCTTGTGAGGCACCTCTTGCTTGCTCCTTGCCACGCGAGGCTCCTCTTGGAGTAATTTCCTTAGATGTTCCTGAAATTTTCTCACTACCATCTACTGGACCCATCTTAGAGGGTGGCATATCTAAATCACCTTGTCCTTGTCTTTGACTTCCACCAGGCGCACCCCTCCTTTTTGCATGAAAAACTCTCACTTGTGCCCTAGCAATTTCTATTCTTTGGGCCTTCTCCAAAACCTCCGTAAACGTATTAATCTGGGCTGCTGCCAAGGCCTCTTGTATCTCCACATTGAGCCCTTGCACAAATCTCCTTATCCTTCTTTACTCCGTGGCTATCAATTCAGGAGTAAATTTAGACAATTTCGTAAATTGGGTTTCATACTCAGATACACTTAAAATTCCCTGTCGAAGCTTAATAAAATCGTCCTCTCTCTTCTCCTGAACGATAGGTGGGAGGTATTTCTCGTTAAACTCCCGTACAAAGTTCACCCAAGTCCATGCGGTCCCCTCTCGTTCCCATTTAGCCCTAATTACATTCCATCAGGTTCGGGCTGGGCCTTCGACCTGGAAAACAGCGAATTGTACTTGCCTATCCTCTGCATAGTTTAAAGCGGCAAAGATGTTGATCATGGCCTCTAGCCATTTCTCGGCTCCCTCCGGGCCTGGTTCTCCCACGAACTTAGGTGGAGCGAACTTCTGGAATCTCTCTAAGGCCCTATCTTGCCCATTATCGGGGTCCTTAGGTTGATTTACAGGGGCTTGACCCTGTTGTTCCACTAAACGGGCCAGAATATTAGTCATTTGTTGGATTGCAGTTGCCACTTGATCTCCTCCTACAGCATGGGGTCCAGGTTGTGGCTCAATCATTGCCTCTCTGTGAGAACCCGTAACTTTTCCATCTTCTAGGTTTTATTATCTTTAATGGCATGTTTTCTGTATTTTCTTGATTAGGAAAAATTCTAGATAATTTTTATGAGTAAATATAGTTTTTAGATGATTTTCCTAGTATCGGATAGTTTTTGAAAAATTAAGAACGTATAACGGACGTGGGACCCGTTAATGGGAAAAGTTCGGAAAAATTCGGCCAGTTAGGTTAAGTTTTGGATACTGGATTTAATTTACCGGGTGTTATGAGATATTTAGAGGTACCAAGTGCATAGGTGTGAGAAAGACAAAAACAAGTTAGGCATGAATTAATGAGAGGGACATGTGTCACCATATGATTAAATCTTGTTTTGACTTACTATTCAACCTTTTACCAATTACTAAATAAAACCAAAAATTGACCAAATATCTTCCATTTTTCTTCAAGCTTGGCTGAATTTCTCTCTAGGAAAGGAAGAAAGAAAACCTCTTCAACTTCTTGATTCTCTCTTGCTCAAATCCAAGAATTCAACCATCTAAACTTGTTTTTGTTCCATAGAAACACTTAAGGGAGTGATAGTGAGTTGTTTTGTGGAGTTATTTGGAAAGCTAAGAGGACCAATAGCTCTCTCTCTCTTGTTTTTAAGGTAAGTTATGAAGAACCACCCTCCTCCTTTAATTGATGCTTAAATCATGCTTAGTGGTAGTATAAGATGCAAGTTTACGGATTAATTCTTGATTTGTGGTTGAAATGATGAAGTTTTATTATTTTTGGGGATTTTTCTGTTTTCATATAAGCATGATTGTGTGGCTATATATGATGATTGGAAATGGTATATAATGATTCTAGAAGGTGGAAAAAGTGGAAGATTGCAAGTAATTTCTGTTTTGGAAGAAAATTGAAAAAACCTAGGGTTCATGAAGGAACATTCTGCCCGAATTTATAGCTCCTAGTTAGCCGAATTGGCCTTGGCTTAAAACATGAAAGTTTTATGGAATGACATTTTAGAGGTGCCTACAAAATTTCAGGTCAATCGGAGTAGTGTAGAATGAGAAAAGTCGAAATTACTATTGCTGTTCTGGTTTTACCCGAATGTAAGAATTTTGCCTGTAATTGGTTGTTTTGGCTGGAATTGCTTCCGAATTGGTTGTTGAGGCCTTCTGATGCAATTTAGCCCTGTTTCTTAGCTTTCAGCTGGTTTTGGAATTTTAGGATTTGGACTTGGAGAGCCTGAGTTATGATGTTTCCGCTAGAATGCATTTTGGTGAATCTGTTTTACATTTTTGTAGTATCTTGCATTTTTGACCTGTTTGTACTCAAAACTGGGTTGAGTGACCTTCTGTGATGTTGTAGCCCTGACCTTTAGCTTCGAAATGGTGGGTCTTGTACCCTCATCCGATAATTGTAGTGAAATTGGTGCCATTACCGCAAAATGAGGACAAAAACTGTTTTTTCAGGGCCAAAGCTAATTGTATTTCCGAATTTTCTGGTTTCCTTTAATGTTTGTGTATGCTTAGGGAACCCTGTTTTGGTAGTATATAGAATTGGTTTATGACTTGTAATCGAGTCTTATTGTGTTCATTTGAATAGTTTAGGGCTTGACTTTCATATCTGGTTATTTCCTAGCTAAATTTTGTACTTGAATGCCATTAAACCTAGTGAACGGCTTTTGGGAATGAGATTATTTTTGTACGAGATGTTGGGACTGATTTGAGGACATAATGAAGCCATGATGGCTGGAAAATAGGTAAAAACAAGGGATATGCTGCCGAAATTTTTCTTGAAGGCTAGTTGGATTTACTTGTGATTTGAACGAAGGGCTTTTGGGTTGTTTGAGCCTAGGTCTTCATGTTACCTTTTCGTTACCAAAAATCATGTTTTGCACCTTGCTTTAGTAATTATTTGGCGAGGCATACGACTGGTAGTCGAGCCTCACATGTGCATTCTGTATACTCAATTTTGAAAGTGGAACCTTCAATTGTTTTCCTTGGATTATTTTAGGGTTTATTGGTGATTAAAGCTCTCTTTTGGGAGGTATCTGCACTGACCCTGGTGAGTGTACTACTCACTTATGTGTTACTATATGGCTATGAATATAAATTGCTTGAAGTGAATTGAATGTGACTTGATTGAAGTGAAAGTGTACTTTATCACTCTCACTTATATGCCTTATATCATTGTTGTCATGTTATTGGAATGTTACATGAAATGAAAGTACTTGACTTGGTGTCGATCGGACGAGTATCCAACGACTACAAATGTTATCATTGAGCTCAACCTCATTGGTAGTTGATTGAATTGAGCCGGCAAGGGCTTGGTCGTGACAATTAATGAGCCTTGGGTAAAGTTATAAGGAATCTTGTAGTATGAGAGACTCTCGATTCCGGTATACTCGAGTAATACCATGGTGCAAGTGTTTGGAGTTCGGGCCCGGTAGGGGAATGTTAGGTGGAAGGGATGGAAGTAAAGTGAAGTCTACGGTTGGTTACTTTTGAACATTGACGGAGAGTCAATGAAGTACGATCAAGAATGCAAACGAGGAAAAGGGCTCTTGAGAGCCACCCGTATCCTTTTATCACCACCTTAATGTGTGCCTTTGTTTACTTTTGGCGAATTGAAATGAAAAGCTGTATGATTACATGAACTTGGTTGCTTAAGTGATAGTATCTCACTGGGCAATTAGCTCACACCGTTCCTTTTGTTTTCCTTACAGGCATATGACTACTTTTGGAATGATTCTTGCTAGATGGTTGCCGAATGTGCTAAATGAATGTCTCTTTTGTATAGCTTATGAATCGAAACCCTAAATGTACCTTTAGGGCCGTTTCACTTTTGATTTTGGCAAACCATACATGTAGTAACTTTTGTATCACTTTTGTATGCCATTTTGGCTTGTAAACACTAAATGTTATGTTGTATATGTATTTTGATGTTTGACTGGGTTCTGACGGGTCGGTTACTATTCATGGTCGACTCCGGATTTCATTTTTTTATTTTGGGTCATTTTGGCCATTTTGACTTGTTTACGCGCGTTATAAGTTCCGGAATGACATAGATCGTTCTAAACTGCACCGTTAGTCCTGGCGAGAGCTGGGCAGGCAGTCCGCTAACCCCTTTGGTTCGCCTTAGGGGAAAGTGGGGCTGTCACACTCTCCCTCTTCTCTCAGTTCTCGTACCGGTTCCTGTGGTTGTCGACCCCCACGACCACGACTAGGACCTTGTCCTGGGTTAGTTCCCCTAGCTTGACTTCTTCTACCCTCCATGTTTCGCGGCTAATCAACTATAGCAATATAGCCAACTAATCAATGATAGAATATAGCCAGTAAGTAACTATATAAATATAAACAGCATAAAACAGAATAATACAATCATAAACCTTTCGAAATCATAAAACAGGGGTAATGCAACACATTCAATCAAAACAAGTCACATAACCTATAGGACATTAACCCTAGGTATTGCTCAGGCACTACACTTAATCAAAGCTCGAAACACGTGAACAATAAGGATCCCAAATCCCATGAATATCTTCAATATATTTCAAGTCCAGACTATTTGCATTCCCCGTGCCTTTGCTTTCGCCATCCAAACTTACCCTGATATTATGCGAGATCTCAACTTATCGTAAAGGTATCACTCTTTGGTACTCGGGGACAAGAATCCGAAAATATGATAATTCACCACTCAAGCTGGCCAGGCTCAAGAGCAAATCACCCGTATTAGAGATTCCTACCCAACATATATATCTAAGGTCCCCAACAATAGACAATTGTTCCACATTTAACAAGTCAATCCCCACAGTCCGAGAACCCTCTCCCGGCACGAGCTCAATAGGAGCTCCGATACCATCTGTGATGGCCCCACCTCCCCCTAGGGCGTACCCCAGGGTTTAGTGGACCGCCTGCCCAACTCTCGCCAGGACTCACTCACTCGTATCTCAAGAAAAAAAACTAAGAACGTACATCCATCGAAAATGAATAACACATCCACTTAATATATACATTGATACTCAAATCCAGATACAAAGCTTCTACACACCAAAATACTCCAAAGTGTTTACAAATCGAGTACAATCCACCCTAGTCGGGTACTAGCGTGAGTACATATTCAAAATTCAAAACAACTAGACTTTGCTAGTCTGTACATGTCTCAAGCCTCACTCGTACCCCCTGTAAGGAAAACAAATGGCGTGGAATGAGCTAAAAGCCCAGTGAGGTTTCAAATAACAAATTGACCATTTTGAAAGTACGAATATCAACATAGCAAGTTAATGGCATCAAAAGTTCATAAGAGCGAACAATAATACTTCAAGTAGCAAATCTCAAAGTGAGCGAGTGTAAAAGTTTTTCGAAAGAAACAATAATCCAATAAACAATAATCATTCCAAGGTATAAGAATACGGATGGCTCTCAAGAGCCAAATTCCCATCGCATCACCAGAGCTTGATCAAGTAATAGTTGACACTCCGTCAACCTTCAAGTAAGTAACCAATCCAGTAGAGCACCACTTACACTACTCTCCATCCACCATTCACACCCCCTACTGGGCCCAAAATCCTCAATAAACACGGGTGGTAATACTCGAGTATATCGATTAGTCGAGGAGATATCGCTCCACTCGACATAACTAACGACCCATGGCTCGTTATCTAATCGACCAAGCCCTTGCCGGCTCGACTCGATTAACTAGCCAATGGGGTTTGGGTCCCCAAGAAGTCGATGAGATAACCTCTCCAATCGACGGAATTAAGAAAAAAGTATGGAGACGGGAATGAGAGGCACCTCTCATTCGGATTGAGTGAGGTACATGCTGCCGCTCCACACTTACAAGTCAAGTACAAGTATATCAAGTTAATTGCAACAATAAACAAGTATAGATCATGTTAGGGCAAGTGCGATAAAGTACACTCTTGCCCGATCAACAAATCTCATATCAATTGTGTCCAAGTATTGTGAACAAGTGTCCAGGTCAACCAGGTATTTGGAAGCACTCACCCAAAATGTGGTGCCTTTACGAGTTACGTTCGGGTATTACTCCGTGTGCGGAGTCCAAATCTGCGATAAAACATTGTTTAAGAACTTTTAAAAGTAACTAAGGTTCGATGTGAGAACCCGTGGATTTTCTTATTTTCTAGACTTTGTTTTATTTAATTGCATGCCTTTTCTATGTTTCTTTATTAGGAAATTTTTTTTTAGATAATTTTTATGAGTAAATATAGTTCTAAAATTATTTTTCTAGTATTAATTCGTTTTTGAAAAATTAAAAGCGTATACCGGTTGTAGGACCCACTAGTGCGGTAAGTTTGATAAAATTCGGCCAATTAGGTTAAGTTGTGTATACCAAGTTTAATTTATCAGATGTTAAGAGATAATTAGAAGTTACCTAGATGGATTATTATGGGAGAGACAAAAGGATAGAGATGTATTAAATGGAGTGACAAGTGTCACTTGGAGGTTAATTCTTAACCTAGTCAATTTTGACCAACTTTCTTGCTTTACCAATTTAAGTAAAAAATTCCAAAAAATCATCCTCATTTTAAAGCTTCCTTGGCCGAATCTATTGCTCCAAAAAAAGAAAGGAAAAGCTCTCCAATCTCTTGCTCCAAACTTGCTCAAATCCAACAAACCAACCGTTTAATCTTGCTTTTACTCCATAAAAACCCTAAAATGAGTGATTGTGAGGTGATTAGTGAAGTTGTTTGGAAGCCTAAGGTGCTAAGTGATCTCTTTTCTTTGGTTCTAAGGTGAGTAGTGAAGGAACCCCTCTCCTCTATCTAATGATGTTTAATTAGTGACTTATGTGAGTCAAAGAGATGGAATTAGGTGTTGTTTTGTGATTTTTGGATGAAATTGGTGAAGTTTTATATTTATTTGTGATTTTTCTGTTTTCATATAATTATTATTGTGTGGCCATGTATGATGGTTGTAAATGATCTAAAATGAAACTAGAGGATGTGAATGGTGGATAATTACGGAAAATTTCCGCATTGAACGGAAATTTCAGAAGTTAGGGTTTCGATTACCCCCTTTCTGCCTGGCACTGATCATCATAGTTAGAGGCCGAATTAGCCTTGGGTTAAAACATGAAAGTTGTAGGGAATGATATTTTAGAGATGTCTGCAGAATTTCAGGCCAATCAGAGAAGCGTAACCTATGAAAAGATTGAAATACCCCTGCTGCCCTGTTTCTACCCGAACTTGATAATTGCTTCTGTAATTGGTTAATTTGGTTGGGAATACTTCTAATTTGGTTGTTGATGTCTTCTTAAGAAATGTATCCTGGTGTCTTAGCTTTTGGATGGCTTTGGAATCACCTGAATTGGTTTTTTGTACCCTGAATTATGGATGTTTACCCAGAATGTGGTTTGTTAACCTGTTTATGCGGTTCTGGTTTAGTGTACTGAAATTTTGACCTAGTTGCTCTACAAACTGGACTGAGTGACGTTCTTCAACATTGTAGCCCTTTCTGTTAGCTTCGAAATGGTATAAATTATACCCCAATCCGATAAGCGTAGCTTAGGTTGTGATCGAAACATCGAGAGACGTCAAACCTGCCTGTTTGGCCTATTGTCTTTTAAATGGGTTTTTGGTTACATTATTAACCTTGTGTTGTAATTGATTATATATGAAGGGTATTGTGACCCTAATTAGATGGTATTAATAGCTTGTGAATTATATTTGAGGTTGTGGTTGATTTGGGTTGAATTTGGTGTTGAATTGTAGGGTGAAAAGTAAGAAAAACAAGGGGAAACGCTGTTAAAATTTTCGCAGGAACCCCGGAGCAGTTCTGGGAAATCTGCAATATCTGGATATCGAAATATCGGAATTGAGTTCCGTTTGTTGTGTTTTAAACTAGATTCACAGGGCTATGAACCGTGTAAATTTCAGTCTCTGGTTTGGTCTGTGGGATTTATGGTGATTTTTCAAAGTTAACCAAAATTGTATACCTGTTCTGCCTTTTCTGGTTACGACAGCAATTTGAGGCTCGAATTTGATTGGCTTGTGATCTGAATCTTCTAAATGTTTCTTCTGAGAAATTTTAGCCCTTTGAGTCTATTTTGCAACGGTGTAAATTTTACCAATTTCGGACTTAAGAATCCTGAGATATGATTTTCAATTAGGGGTGTGCAAAACTGGAAAAATTCTGTTTTCTTGGAATTATTATCGCTTTCAATTTCACCTTGAGATATGAGCTAGTACACCATTGTAAGTATGATTTTGAGAGGAGTGAGGGGTTTTGGGGTCATGTATGTCCTTAGGACCAACCGTTTTCTTTTATTCTTAAGCTTTCTTTTATTTTTCATACTAGTATGTAACTTGGAGAGGTACCTGACTAGAAATCGAACCTCATTTGTGCATCCTATTTACTCTGTTTTGGATGAAGAAATGTCAACTGTTTTACCTTTGTTATTCTTAGGGTTTCATAGTGATTAGGCCACTTTGGGTGGAAATTTTTGGAAGTACCTGTACCTGAACTGGTGAGAGTACCACTCCCTTTATTTGTTACTTAACTTTATTTCTGTACTTGCAATCTGTGATCTGAATGACTGTACTATATGTTTATTCTATTGGAGACGAGGGTATACTTTATCACACTCGCTCTCTTGTTTATCCATATGCCTATTTACTGTGTATAATCTGTTAACTGTATCTGAATCTGTTCGGACGTCGTTTGGAGGCTGGTATCCAACGACCTTTCTGTGACCTCTGAGCTCAACACCTGTGGCTAGTGACTCAAGTCGGGCCGGCAAGAGCCTGGTTGATTAGATAACGAACCACAGTAGTCTGTTCTGGGAATCTTTGGGTATTGAGACTCTTGATTCCGGTATACTCGAGTATTACCATTTCTGTACTGTATGGAGTTCAGGCCCGGTAGGGGTATATTTGGTGGACGGAAATTGGTGTAAAGTGGGGTCTACGGACATGTTGGTTCTAATTACGTTGACGGAGAGTCAACGGGCTCGGATCAAGTACTGCAAATGGAAACCTGGCTCCTGAGAGCCACCCCTATCCTTTTCCTTTGAACCATGGTGTTTAAATGCTTTCCTTATATCTGGTATATGTATCTGATTGATTCAACATGAAAGGCCATGATTTTATCCCTATATGTTTGATACCTCATTGAGCGTAAGCTCACCCCTTTCTGTTACCTTTGTTTTCCTTACAGGGAACCACTCTTTGGAACTGTGACTTTGAAGCCTGAGTTGAGCTAGTTAGATATTTTGTATTGCTCCTCAATGGTTGGAAACCCTAATTGTACTTGCTCTTTTGAAAACGAAGCCCTAATTGTATTTTGTGTAGTATGAATACCTCAGATTGTACTGTATGTTAACTTGTTCAAGACTCCAATGAAAATATATGTAGTTTCCGATTGTTCGTTTTCTTTGGATCCTTTCGCACGTACTATGTTGGGTTTGTGGGAATGGACTCCGTAGTCCTGGTGAGAGCTGGGCAGGCAGTCCGCCGAACCCTTTGGTTCGCCTTAGGGCGAGGTGGGGCTGTCACAGGTGGTATCAGAGCTGCTTCGCATGGTCTCTGCGTAGAGTGAGCTTGGGCCAGTGGTGTTATGGTCCTGATTTCGTGAATGTGTCTAAGTGCTCGTTTGAGCATAAGCTATGAACCGTACATGTCATAAGTGTAAAGATCTTTATCATGGAACTTGAGGAAGTTTGGTATGTTTGTCGAGTGGGAATCTTTAATATGGATGATTTACTCTTGGGACCGGCCGGCTCGAGTTGTGAATTATCGTAGATGGGATTCTTGCGCCCGAATACAAAAGAAATGAGAGCCTAGGTTAGAAAGGACTTGGACGAACTAGAAATGTGATTCGATGGAACTTCGCGCAGTCTGTTCGGGTGTTGTTAAGCATGATCAACCTTGATTAAGATATAAATGGTGTTGTTCTCGTAGATTAAGGACGGAGCCCTATGGGGGAAAAACTTTTCGTTAGTTATTTTTGTACTTGTGACCTAGTTTGTCTATAGTACTTTTGGATGACCCCGCTGCTTTCATGGATTTTTCATATTTGTATCTAATTGATTGCTACTGTGTGGCTTGTTTGGTACAGTTATGTTATATATGTATGCTTTTGATCTGTGCGTACCTCTTGCTACTTGCTTTTGCCTACTTATGTTTAATATTATATTTCCGTTTCGACCCTGGAATGATTAGACCAATGGAAGGCACTCGTAGTGGACGGGGCCATGGGCGTGGAATTAGGCAACCTACATCTGAGAGGGGCACTGGAGAAACCTCATATGGACTAAACCCTGAACCTAGGGTTGACCCCAACGTCCAAATAGCTGCTGCCATGCAGCAAATGACTGATCTGCTTGGCCAAGTGGTGCACCAACAGGGTCAAAACCCTAACCCCAACCTTGGGAACCCTGGTAATCACATAGAGGGCGAGGATAGAGCCCTTGAGAGATTTCAGAAGTTCTTCCCACCCAAATTTCTTGGAGGCCCTGATTCTGACGTGGCTGAGAAGTGGCTGGAGAAGATGATCGATATTTTTACTACTTTACACTATACCGAGGAGAGACAAGTGACATTTGCTGTCTTTCAACTAGAGGGAGCCGCCCGTTCCTGGTGGAATGTCATTCGAATGAAATGGGAAGGAGAACGAACCCCGAGGACGTGGGCGACTTTTATGAGAGAATTTAACTCCAAGTTTTTCCCTCCTCTAATCCAAGAAAAAAAGGAAGATGAATTCATTCAGTTTCGCCAGGGAACTCAAACCGTAGCCGAGTATGAGAGTCAATTCACTCGGTTGTCTAAGTTTGTGCCCGAACTGATCGTAACCGAACAAAGACGGATAAGGCGTTTTATTCAGGGACTAAATGTTGAGATTCAAAAGGATTTGGCAGTAGCTCAATTTAATACCTTTAGTGATACTGTGGAGAAAGCCCAGCGGGTTGAAAATGCGAGACTACAAGTTAGAAACTTCCAAACCAAGAAAAGGGGCTTTTCTGGGAGCAGCTCAGAACAAGCGGATAAGAGTACAGCCCCTAAAGTTGGAAAAGGAAATGGGGGAGTACGGCTACCGGGGGTGTCAGGTGGTGTCCCACAGGGGGGATCCGTCTCTGCTACTCGTGGTCCCTATGAATATTGCGGAGGGCCAAATCATACGGAAGCAAATTACTGGAAGAAAGAAGGAAAATGCTTGCGCTGTTGAAACGCCGAACATCGGATTGCTAACTGTCCAGCTCGCTTGCGCGAGTGGAGAGGAGCTCTGCCACCAACCACGACCAACCTTGACCCGTCGAAGGAGGACAAGAATGGATTGAAAGTGTCATCTCGGGTGTACTCCTTAGAACAACATCAAGTCTCTGACCCATTAGAGGACGTGGAAGGTAAGATTCTGGTATTCCACCGTTTGCCCATTAGAATGGTGTATCAGAATTACAATTTAGGGAGGAAGAAGAAATTGTACCAAAGAATGCAATGAACCTGGCCAGTGAAGGTGTGACGCCCCGAAAAAAAAAAGAGTTTGAGAACCCGGAAATTTTCTAATTTTCTAGGGTTTTTTTTTTAATCGCCCGTTTTTCTACATTTTCTTGATTAGAAAAATTCCCCAGATAAAGTTTATGAGCAAAAATAGTTTTAAAATGATTTTCCTAGTATTGGAGAGTTTTTAGAAAATTAAGAATATATAACGGACGTGGGACCCACAAGTGCGAAAAGTTCGGAAAAATTCGGCCAATTAGGTTAAATTCCGGATACTGTGTAAAATTTATCGGGTGTTAAGGGATAAGTAGAGGATGTGAATTGATTGATGTGAGAGGAAAAAGAAAAGATAAGATTGCATTTATGGAGGTGACAAGTGTCACCATTGTATTGGAAATAGCTTATGACTTACTATTCATTTTCTTGACTTTTTGACCAATTTCTTAAATATCTTAAAAATCACACAAAATTCATTCTTGTCTTCAACCTCTTGGCTGATTCTCTCTCTAGCAAAGAAGGAAGAAAAAACCTCTTCAAAGTTTGGCAATTATCTAGCTCAAATCCTCCAAAACACTTGCTTGATCTAGTTTCTACTCCATAAAACCTCTTCTTTTAGTGATAGTGAGTTGTTTGGTGAAGTTGTTTGGAAGCTTAAGGTGACAAGTAGCTCTCCCTCTTGTTTTGCTAAGGTAAGTGGTGGATGAACACCTCTCATTCCTCTAATGATGTTCAATTCATGATTAGTAGTGTTATAAGATGCAATTTCATGGATTATTTCTTGAGTTTGGTTGAATTGGTGAACTTTTATTATTTTTGGGGATTTTTCTGTTTTCATAGGGATATGATTGGGTGGTCATGTATGATGATTGGAAATGATGTTTAATGACTCTAGGAGGTGGAAAAAGTGATTAAGTGCAATCAATTTCTGTTTTGGAAGAAATTTCAGAAAATTAGGTTTTGCAGTTCTTCATTCTGCCCGAATTTATTGCACCATGTTAGAGGCCGAATTGGACTTTACTCAAAACATGAAAGTTGTAGGTATTGATGAGTTTGAAGTGCCTGTAAAATTTCAGGTCATTTGGATTAGTGTACAGTGAGATATGCCGATTTTACTGTTGCTGTTCTGGGTTGATCAGAATGCGAAAACTGCACTTGTAATTGGCCATTTTGACTGGAATTGCTTTGGATTTAGGTGTTGGTGTCTTCTGATGAAATGTATCTGGATGTCTTAGCTACCATATGCCTTTGGAATTTCGGCATTTGGACCTGTATAGACTGAGTTATAGTAATTACAGCATTATGTGATTTGTAAACCTGTTTTTGGTGTTTCCGGTTGAGTATTTGGCACATTTGACCTAGTTGTGCTAGGATTTGGACTGAGTGGCCTTCTACATTGTTGTAGACCTATCTCTTATCTTCGAAACGGTGGGTCTTGCACCTTCTTCCGACAATCATAACGCCTTTGGTACCATTACCGCAAAATGACGTCAAAACTATTTTTCTGGTTTTGAGCTTAAGTTTCATTTCCGGATTTTTTTTCCCCTAGCTTGACTTGCACTAGTATTACTTGGAGCTTGCTGAATGACTATGGATGAACTTGTTGTTGTGTGTGTACCTTTGGGACTGGCTGAGGAAATAATGAAGCCATGATGGCTGGAAAAGTTAGCAAATGTAGGGGAAGTGCTGTCCGAACTTTTAAAGCATTTGTTTGCATTGAGTTTGTGATCTAAGACTTGGGTTTGAGCAAGGCAATGATACATGATGGATGATTTCTGAGCCATTGAGGTGAGTGACCTCAAACTATTTCTGAAGTTCTTTATGAACCGTTTCCTGCATTATTTACTTTTAAACTGTTTCCAAAAGTTACTTTTGAACTGTTTTCTTGCATATCATGCGTACTTGCATATGAGTGTCCCTTGGTTGCTGTAATTCTTGACTTATTGGCTTGTCATTATTAATTGAAAATGTGTTAAGTACTTTCGATGATTGTTAAAACGAGTTTTCTAGGCGAGTGTATACTTTATCGCACTCGACCTAAATAAATATGAATTTTCAATGATTAATGATTAAATGCTAGTTGCGCATGATGTAAGCCTTTTGGCTGAACTGGCCACTGCCCTTCGTTACCGATCGACTCGAGCCAGAAGCGGACTCGGTCGGGCGATATGGTGACCCTGGGTGAATTTGGTATACTCGAGTATTACCTTGTAGTCCGGCTACGTCCGGATGGGTGGAGTCCGGCCAACGTCGGATGGGTGGAGTCCGGTCAACGTCCGAAAAAGGGGATGAACGAATAAAAAGATGAACGAGGGTTTATTTATAAAAAATGAAATTTTCAAATAATTGGAGGAATAAGGGAAAATGTCAGGGGAACGAACAAATGAATAGCTCCGTGTGAGCGGTATCCTTTTAATGAATATGTTACTATCACTTTCCATTGTAAATGTTTCTTGAATTATTGATTATTGATGGTTAATGTGTTGGCTTTGTTATGAAATTTCATGTTCGGAACCTTATTGAGATTTTAGCTCATTGAGCTTTGTGGAATTACCATGTGGTGTCATTTTCTGCTTTTGTTTTACTCTCACTGTGCAAATGTTGACCTGTAACAAAATTACATTTTTACCCCCGGTTACTTATTGAACTTCTAAAACATTACAATGATTTCACTGGCTCACGAGAGCAAAAATACGTACATCTGATTTCTGAACCATGACATCAATGAAATGAATTTTTGTGAAAACTATTTGATTACTGATTTTACTGGTTACTCACTGGGCTTTTAGCTCACCCCAAAAATGTTTTATTTCCCCCCCCACAGGGCTCAAGGCGAAGGAAGGGCTTGTTGTGCTTATTCACGTGACTGGATGGCTTATATCGTGTACAGTTTAAGTTTGGATCTATTTTATGTACGAGTTGGTTTTGTATAAATATTTGAAATTGATATGGATGTAAGTATACATTCCACGATTGGAATCAGTTTCCGCTGCATTTGTGACATGTAATTATTGGAGACTTGGATGTATGTTTGTGGACCATGTGATGTATATTTGAGATTTATATTGTAATTCATTTGAGGATTGTAGTAATCGACTGAGTCCCGGCGAGAGATGGGCAGGTGGCCCGCCGAACCCTCTGGTTCGCCTTAGGGGGAGGTGGGGCCGTCACAGAAGGGGTACAGATCTGTTAGCTAAGTATGATGCTCAATTTAATTGTGAGAAGGAAGTAGTAAAAATTTTGTATTCCGGATAAGGCGATGACAAGGAATTTCGAGGACGAAATTCTTTTAAGGGGGAGAGAGTGTGAGAACTCGTGGATTTTCTTATTTTCTAGACTTTGTTTTATTTAATTGCATGCCTTTTCTATGTTTCTTTATTAGGAAATTTTTTTTTAGATAATTTTTATGAGTAAATATAGTTCTAAAATTATTTTTCTAGTATTAATTAGTTTTTGAGAAATTAAGAGCGTATACCGGTTGTAGGACCCACTAGTGCGGTAAGTTTGATAAAATTCGGCCAATTAGATTAAGTTGTGTATACCAAGTTTAATTTATCAGATGTTAAGAGATAATTAGAAGTTACCTAGATGGATTATTATGGGAGAGACAAAAGGATAGAGATGTATTAAATGGAGTGACAAGTGTCACTTGGAGGTTAATTCTTAACTAAGTCAATTTTGACCAACTTTCTTGCTTTACCAATTTAAGTAAAAAATTCCAAAAAATCATCCTCATTTTAAAGCTTCCTTGGCCGAATCTCTTGCTCCAAAAAAAGAAAGGAAAAGCTCTCCAATCTCTTGCTCCAAACTTGCTCAAATCCAACAAACCAACCGTTTAATCTTGCTTTTACTCCATAAAAACCCTAAAGTGAGTGATTGTGAGGTGATTGGTGAAGTTGTTTGGAAGCCTAAGGTGCTAAATTGTGACAGCCCCACCTTCCCCTAGGGCGAACCAAAGGGGTTAGCGGACTGCCCGCCCAGCTCTCGCCAGGACTAACGGTTCAGTTCACATCGATCCAATACGTTCCGGAGCATACTAACGCGCGTAAACAAGTCAAAATGTCCAAATAAAAAAAATGAAACCAGAGTCGGCCATGAATAGTAACCGACACGTCAAAACCCAACCGACCATCAAACAAATATTTACATGTTGAAATTAAGCATATACAATCCAAAGCGGCATACAAAAATTATTCTAAAGTGGATACATGTACGGTTTGCCAAATCAAAAGAGAAACGGACCCAAAAGTACATTTAGGGTTTCAATCAAGGAGCTATACAAAAGATATGTCCAACTAGCTCAATTTGGCAACCAACTATCAAAAGTCATTCCAAAAGTGTTTATTTCCTGTAAGGAAAACAAAAGGAATAGGGTGAGCTTACGCCCAGTGAGATAATACCACTCAAGCAGCAAAGTTCACATAAGCATAAAGCTTTTCATTCCAATTCATCAAAAGTAAACAAAGGCACACATTAATGGGGGTGATAAAAGGATACGGGCGGCTCTCAAGAGCCCTTTTTCCTCGTTTGCATTCTTGATCGAACCTCATTGACTCTCCGTCAATGTTTAAAAGTAACCAACCGTAGACTCCACTTTACTTCCATTCCTTCCACCCAACATACCCCTACCGGGCCCGAACTCCAAACACTTGCAATGTGGTATTACTCGAGTATACCGGAATCGAGAGTCTCTCATACTACAGGATTCCATATAACAGTCCCCAAGGTTCATTAATTGGCACGACCAAGCCCTCGCCGGCTCGATTCAATCAACTACCAATGGGGTTGAACTCAATAGTAACAATCATGGTCGTTGGATACTCGTCCAATCGACACCAAGTCAAGTACTTTTCATTTCATGTAACATTCCAATAACATGAGAAATAAGTGAGAGTGATAAAGTATACCCTCACTTCAATCAATATCGATGGTGCAATAACATTTAACCCATCAAATTCAAGTATCAAAGCCATATAGTAACACACAAGTGAGTAGTACACTCACCAAGTTTGAAAATGATATTTCATGCACCTCCGTCAAAGGAGCGTCGTGAACCACCATCACGCCCTAAAACACGCAAACAAGTACAATGAGACTCGATAACGAGTCATAAACCAATGCCAAATACTACCAAAGTAGGGTTCCATAAGCATACACAAGCATTAGAGGAAACCAGAAAAATCCGGAAATGCAGTTAAGCGTTAACCCGAAAAAAAAATAGTTTTTGACATCAATTTACGGTTTTCGTACCAATGGCACTACGATTATCGGATGAAGGTGCAAGACCCACCATTTCGAAGCTAAGAGATAGGGCTACAATATTGTAAAAGGTCACTCAGCCCAGTTTCGAGTGTAACCAGGTCAAAAATGCAAGATACTACACCAGAACTGAAAAAACAGATTCACAGAACGCATTCTGGTTCAAACGTCATAAGTCAGCCTACCTAAGTCCAAATCCAGAAATTCCATAGCCATCCGAAAGCTAAGATACAAGGCTACATTTCATCAGAAGACCTCAACAACCAATTCGGAAGCATTCCCAACCAAAATAACCAATTACAGACGCAACTATCAAATTCGGGTAAAACCAGGGCAGCAAGGGTAATTCCATCTTTTCTCAAGCTACGCTACTCCGATTGACCTGAAATTTTGCAGGCATCTCTAAAATATCATTCCCTACAACTTTCATGTTTTAACCCAAGGCCAATTCTGTGAGAGCCCGTAAAATTTCCTATTTTCTAGGCGTTACTTTATTTAATAGCACGCCTTTTATGCATTTTCTTTATTAGAAAAATTTTCTAGATAATTTTTATGAGTAAATAGAGTTTTCAAGTTATTTTTCTAGTATAAATGAGTTCATGAGAATTTTGGAGCGTATACCGGACGTGGGACCCACTAGGGCGAAAAGTTCGGAAAAATTTGGCCAACTAGGTTAAGTTTTGGATACTGGAATTAATTTATCGGGTGTTAAGAGATAAGTAGAGGATGCTAAGTGGATTGGTATAAGAGGGACAAAAGTTAGGCAAGTAATTAATGAGGTGACAAGTGTCACCATAGGATTGATTTTGACCAAATAAATCACCAAAAATTCATCATTTTTCTCTTCATCTTGGCCGGCCCTCTCTCTCAAGAAAGAAAGAAAGAAAGCTCTCCAAGTTGCTTCAATCTTTGCTCCAATCTTCTAAATCAACCATTGAATTTTGTTTTTGCTCCATAGAAACACTTAAGGGAGTGATAGTGAGGTGTTGTGTGGAATTATTTGGAAAGCTAAGAGGACTAATTGCTCTCTCTCTCTTGTTTCTAAGGTGAGTTGTGAAGAACCACTTTCCTTCCTCTAATGATGCCTAATTTATGATTAGTGGTGGTATGAGATGCAACTTTATGGATTATATTTTGAGTTTTGGTTGAATTGGTGAAGTTTTCTAATTATTGGTGATTTTTCTGTTTTAATATGAACATGATTGTGTGGCTATATATGACGATTGGAAATGATGTTTAAGGACTCTATGAGGTGGAAAAAGTGGTTAATTGAAAACAATTTCTGTTTTGGAAGAAATTTTGGAATGTTAGGGTTTATGATAATTACATTCTGCCCGGTTTTGTAGCTCATAGTTAGAGGCCGAATTTGCCTTGGCATAAAACATGAAAGTTGTAGGGAATGATATTTTAGAGGTGTCTACAAAATTTCAGGTCAATCGGAGTAGCGTAGCCTGAGAAAAATCAAAATTACCCTTGCTGTCCTGGTTTTACCCGAATGTAGGAATTGCGCCTGTAATTGGGTGTTTTTGGTTGGCATTGCTTCGGAATTTGTTGTTGAGATCTCTGATGAAATGTAGCCCTGTTTCTAAGCTTTCGGATGGCTTTGGAATTTCTGGATTTGGACTTAGGTAGGCTGATTTATGAGGTTTGTACTAGAATGTGGTTTGTGAAACTGTTTTTACGGGTTTTGGTGTAGTATCTTGCATTTTTTACCTGGTTGCACTCGAAAATGGGTTGAGTGACCTTCTGTAATGTTGTACCCCTGTCTTTTAGCTTCAAAATTGTGTATCTTACACCTTCATCCGGTAATCGTAGTGCCTTGGGTGCCATTACCATAAAATGATGTCAAAAACTGTTTTTTTTTGTTTAGAGCTTAACTTTCATTTCCGGACTTTTCCCTAGCTTGAATTGTACTTGTACTACTTGAAGCCTACTGAACGGCTATTGAATGAACTTATTTTGTGTGTGACTTTGGAAGTGATTGAGGAAAAAAAAAAGGGCCTTGATGGCTGGAAAAGTAAAGAAAAACAAGGGGTAGTGCTGTCCAAATGTTTGCAAGAGCTTCTGCGCAGTCTCGGGATATTTGCTATATCTTGATGTAGAAATGTCGGAATTGAGTTCTGTTTGTTGGGTTTTAAACTAGATTCATAGGGCTATAAACCATGTAAATCTCAGATCCTGTTTATATTTGTCCAATTTATGGTGAGTTTTCAAAGTTGACTGAAATCTTGTACCTGTTCTGTCCTCCACTGGATAAAGCAGCAACTTACGACTTGAATTCAACTGACTTACGTTCTGAATCTTACAATAGTGTTTTCTGGAAAGTTATAGCCCTTTGAATGTATTTTCCAACGGTATAACTTTTATTAATTTTGGACTTATAAAACTTGAGATATGATTTTCCATATAAGGTCGCGCGGAACTGGAAAAATTCTGTTTTCCTAGTATTGATCTTGCTTTCTTTATCTACTTCAAATTTGGAGTTGGTCAGTCATTGTAGGAAGGACTTTGAGGTTGTTCATGCTTTTAAGAATAATTGCTACCTTTTCACTCCGAGGTCACCTCTTTGCTTTGCATTAATGGTTCTTTTGACTAGGCATATGGCTCGTAACCGAGTCTCACTTGCGAATTCCATACTCGGTCTTGGAGTCGAGTCTTAAGTGTTTGCCTTGATTGTTCTAGGAGGTACCGACGAGTAAAGCCATACTTGGGAAGAAAACTTTTGAAATTATCCTTGTTTGATCAGGTGAGTGTACCACTCCCCTGAGTTATTGTTAAACTGATTTTCTGTACTTGCAACTTGCTACTTGAATATCTTTCCTGACCGTTTATCTTGTATGAGACGATGGTGTACTTTATCACACTCGTTCTCTTGCCTGTACTGAACAAACTGGAATCTGTTACTTGTACTTGTTATGTACTTGAACTTGTTACTTGCACTTGTTATTCGATCGTTTGGAAGTGTGTCCACGATCGTCCTGTTAAACCTGAGCTCAACCTCATGGGGAGTTAATTAAATCGATCCATGCAAGGGCCTGGTCGAGAAAATTGACAATCTGTGGGTGCCTGTTTTTATGGAATCTTTGAGTATTGAGACTTTTGATTCCGGTATACTCGAGTATTACCATTCCTATTTTATTTGGTGTCCAGGCCTGGTAAGGGGGTATGAATGGTGAACGGGATTCGGCGTTAAAGCGGTGTTCTACTGGACTGGTTTTCTTTAGTTGAAAGTTGACGGAGGGTCAACGTAGTCGGATCAAGTACTGCAACGGAAAATTGGCTCCTGAGGGCCATCTGTATCCTTTCTATCTCAGTGTTTACATATCTCCTTAATTGGTACACCTATGTGATTAATTGAGCATGAAGTTCCTTGGTCCTTGACTGTTATTATTTTTGGTACCTCATTGAGCTTATAGCTCACCCCATTTTGTTATCCTTGTTTTCCTTACAGGAAAATCTTTTGGGAACAATGATGTTTGGAAGCATGAGTTGAGCTAGATATATATTCTTTTGTATAGCTCCTCAAGAGATATAAACCTTGAATGTATTTTGATCCAACAACTCCCTTTTAATGTGTAATTTTGCAATCATGTATTTATATAAAAGTGTTTAATCATGTACATGTGTTACCCCGCTCGAACGTGTTCATTCTTTTGGATACATGGAGTTCAATGACATTACTGAGATATCGGACGAGTATAGTATCCAAGTGTGAAAAAATAAAATCTGGCAGGGATTTCGACAATATTATGAGTTGGTAAGTTACATTTAACCTGGAGGTTTCCCATTCGTTCGTTTTCTTTGGTTTCTATCACGCGTGCTACAGAGTTGGGAGTGATTTGACCCCGTAGTCCCGGCGAGAGCTGGGCAGGCGGTCCGCCGAACCCTTTGGTTCGCCTTAGGAGAAGGTGGGGCTGTCACAAATTCGGCCCCTAACTATGAGCTACTGTGTCAGGCAGAATGTAATTCAAAGAACCCTAACTTTCCAATTTTTCTTCCAAAACATAAATTGCTTGCAATTTCCCACTTTTTCCACCTTCTAGCTTCTTTAAACACCATTTCCAATCATCATACATGGCTACACCATAACAATCATATTAAAACAGAAATCACATGATTAAATAGAAAAATGTCATCAATCTCAACCCAAATCATTAAATAGCACCAATAATCATCACCTCAACTCACATAAGTTACTAATTAAACATTATTGGAAGGAAAAGAGTAGTTCCTTAGTCACTCACCTTATAACACAAGATAGGAAGCAATTCAACACCTTAGCTTTCCAAACAACTTCACCAATCACCTCAATATCACTAAGTGGAGGAGTTTTATGGAGCAATTACAAATTTAACCGGTTGAAGTTGAACATTGAGCAAGGTTGGAGCAAAATTTTGGAGAGCTTTTCCCTTTCCTTTTTTCCTTGAAGTGGCCGGCCAAGAGAAGAAGAAAATGGTGAAATTTTGGTAATTTTTTGTGATTTATTTGGTCAAATGGAAAAAGGTAAATAGTGGTCTTCAAGTCCAACCACTTACTAAGTGACACTTGTCACTTTATTTAATGCATTCCTATCTTTTTGTTTCCTCTCACACCAATCCAAATAGCACCCTCTAATTATCTCTTAACACCCGGTAAATTAATTCCAGTATCCAAAACTTAACCTAGTTGGCCGAATTTTTCTGAACTTTTCGCCCTAGTGGGTCCCACGTCCGGTATACGCTCTTAATTTCTCAAAACCTATTCGATACTAGAAAAATCATCTAAAAACTATATCTGCTCCTTAAAAAAAATATCTAGAAATTTTCCTAATCACGAAAATGCAGAAAACAAGCCATGAAAGATAATAAAACTTAGAAAATGGGAAAAATTACGGGTTCTCACATAAGTGGTCTCTTTTCTTTGGTTCTAAGGTGAGTAGTGAAGGAACCCCTCTCCTCTATCTAATGATGTTTAATTAGTGACTTATGTGAGTCAAAGAGATGGAATTAGGTGTTGTTTTGTGATTTTTGGATGAAATTGGTGAAGTTTTATATTTACTTGTGATTTTTCTGTTTTCATATGATTATTATTGTGTGGCCATGTATGATGGTTGTAAATGATCTAAAATGAAGCTAGAGGATGTGAGTAGTGGATAATTGCGGAAAATTTCCGCATTGAACGGAAATTTCGGAAGTTAGGGTTTCGATTACCCCCTTTCTGCCTGGCACTGATCATCATAGTTAGAGGCCGAATTAGCCTTGGGTTAAAACATGAAAGTTGTAGGGAATGATATTTTAGAGATGTCTGCAGAATTTCAGGCCAATCAGAGAAGCGTAACCTATGAAACGACTGAAATACCCCTGCTGCCCTGTTTCTACCCGAACTTGATAATTGCTTCTGTAATTGGTTAATTTGGTTGGGAATACTTCTGATTTGGTTGTTGATATCTTCTTAAGAAATGTATCCTGGTGTCTTAGCTTTCGGATGGCTTTGGAATCACCTGAATTGGATTTTTGTACCCTGAATTATGGATGTTTAACCAGAATGTGGTTTGTTAACCTGTTTATGCGGTTCTGGTTTAGTGTACTGAACTTTTGACCTAGTTTCTCTACAAAATGGACTGAGTGATCCTCTTCAACATTGTACCCCTTTCTATTAGCTTCGAAATGGTATAAATTACACCCCAATCCGATAAGTGTAGCTTAGGTTACGATCCAAACATCGAGAGACGTCAAACCTGCCTGTTTGGCCAATTGTCTTTTAAATTGGTTTTTGGTTACATTATTAACCTTGTGTTGTAATTGATTATATATGAAGGGTATTGTGACCCTAATTAGATGGTTTTAATAGCTTGTGAATTGTATTTGAGGTTGTGGTTGATTTGGGTTGAATTTGGTGTTGAATTGTAGGGTGAAAAGTAAGAAAAACAAGGGGAAACGATGTTAAAATTTTCGCAGGAACCCCAGAGCAGTTCTGGGAAATCTGCAATATCTGGATGTTGAAATATCATAATTGAGTTCTGTTTGTTGTGTTTTAAACTAGATTCACAACGCTATGAACCGTGTAAATTTCAGTCTCTGGTTTGGTCTGTGGGATTTATGGTGATTTTTCAAAGTTAACCGAAATTGTATACCTGTTCTACCTTTTCTGGTGATGACAGTAATTTGAGGCTCGAATTTGATTGGCTTGTGATCTGAATCTTCTAAATGTTTCTTCTGAGAAATTTTAGCCCTTTGAGTCTATTTTCCAACGGTGTAAATTTTACCAATTTCGGACTTAAGAATCCTGAGATATAATTTTCAATTAAGGGTGTGCAAAACTGGAAAAATTCTGTTTTCTTGGAATTATTCTCGCTTTCAATTTCACCTTGAGATATGAGGTACACCATTGTAAGTATGATTTTGAGAGGAGTGAGGGGTTTTGTGGTCATGTATGTCCTTAGGACCAACCGTTTTCTTTTATTCTTAAGCTGTCTTTTATTTTTCATACTAGTATGTAACTTGGAGAGGTACCTGACTAGAAATCGAACCTCATTTGTGCATCCTATTTACTCTGTTTTGGATGAAGAAATGTCAACTGTTTTACCTTTGTTATTCTTAGGGTTTCACGGTGATTAGGCCACTTTGGGTGGAAATTTTTGGAAGAACCTGTACCTGAACTGGTGAGTGTACCACTCCCCTTATTTGTTACTTAACTTGATTTCTGTGCTTGCAATCTGTGATCTGAATGACTGTACTATCTATTTATTCTGTTGGAGACGAGAGTGTACTTTATCACACTCGCTCTCTTGTCTGTCCATATGCCTATTTACTGTGTATAGTTTGTTAACTGTATCTAAATCTGTTCGGACGTCGTTTGGAGACTGGTATCCAACGACCTTTCTGTGACCTCTGAGCTCAACACTTGTGGCTAGTGACTCAAGTCGGGCCGGCAAGGGCTTGGTCAATTAGATAACGAACCACAGTAGTCTGTTCTGGGAATCTTTGGGTATTGAGACTCTTGATTCCGGTATACTCGAGTATTACCATTTCTGTACTGTATGGAGTTCGGGCCTGGTAGGGGTATGTTTGGTGGATGGAAATTGGTGTAAAGTGGGGTCTACGGACATGTTGGTTCTAATTACGTTGACGGAGAGTCAACGGGTTCGGATCAAGTACTGCAAATGAAAATCTGGCTCCTGAGAGCCACCCGTATCCTTTTCCTTTGAACCATGGTGTTTAAATGCTTTCCTTATATCCGGTATATGTATCTGATTGATTCAACATGAAAGGCCACGATTTTATCCCTATATGTTTGGTACCTCATTGAGCGTAAGCTCACCCCTTTCTGTTACCTTTGTTTTCCTTACAGGGAACCACTCTTTGGAATTGTGACTTTGAAGCCTGAGTTGAGCTAGTTAGATATTTTGTATTGCTCCTTAATGGTTGGAAACCCTAATTGTACTTGCTCTTTTGAAAATGAAGCCCTAATTGTATTTTGTGTAGTATGAATACCTCGGATTGTACTGTATGTTAACTTGTTCAAGACTCCAATGAAAATATATGTAGTTTCCGATTGTTCGTTTTCTTTGGATCCTTTCGCACGTACTATGTTGGGTTTGTGGGAATGGACTCCGTAGTCCTGGCGAGAGCTGGGCAGGCAGTCCGCCGAACCCTTTGGTTCGCCTTAGGGTGAGGTGGGGCTGTCACATTCGAAAGTTAAGCATTTCATTCAATAAGAATCAAGAAATTAAAATTCACTTGAAGAATATTCGTGAAACACTCGCTCGCTTTTCAAACTATATAACTTTGTAACATTATACATGGAAATGTCATTTGTGTCAAAAGTACAAGGAAAACGTATTCCAAGCAGTCATTATTTTATTTCTCAAGAGTACAAGTTCGGCCAAGTCCTTACATATATACCTGGGTAAAAGAAGACACAAATATCCTAGATGGTTCAAGTAGTAATCCCTCTTAACCCTTACTCAAGTTGCAAGTATGTTTACCTAGCCCTTGAGCGAAAATTTGGGCAGCATGCCCTTTGTATTTTCTTATTTCCAGCCATTTATGGCTTCATTATTTTCCTCAATCAAACCCAAAGCTACACACACAACAATCTCATTTCAATAGCCATTCAATAGGCTCAAGACAATATAAGTTCAGAATCAAACTAACGACATGTGCGGAAATGAGGTTTAGCAAAAGACAGATTTGATGTGTTTTTACGTAATGGACACAACCAAAGCTACGCTTATTAGATTGGGATGTAATTTGTGCCATTTCGAAGCTAAGATACAGGGCTACAATTTTGATGCAGACCACTTAGTCCAAATTCCAGTGTAACCTAGTCAAATTCCCAATTCACAGAACCAAATTCCAACTAATCGGCTAATTAACTGTACTACCTTCAAATGGCCGTATCCCAGGCTACAAAAGTCCATTTAAGACGTTCTTGGAGGCGTTGAAAAGCTAAGACAATGAAATAAAACTTTCATGTTTTGACTAAAAGCTAATTCAATGCGTATCTAGGTGAACAAACGCAACCAACTTAGTGTGCTGGCAAAACTGTTCGCTGATTTTACTCCTAGGGCAGTCAGGGTATTTTCATCTTTTCACATGCTACGTTGCTCCGATTGAGCAGAAATTTTGTAGGCAACCATGGAATATTATTCTCTACAACTTTTATGTTTTGTTCCAAGCCTGATTCAGCCTTTAACATGATGAAATAAAATTGGGCAGAACTGAAGCTAAATTTTCAAGAAATCTGGAATTTTTATTATTTCAAGCTATAATTCATATTTTCACCTTGAAACTACCACTACTATCACCTTTACAAGATCATATACCACATATATGCATCATACAACACCTAACCCACAAGAAACCCTAACTCCAAAGTCATCCATCCAATCATCAAAACTCTTTGAAACAAGCATTACAAGCACTATACTAACATTAATACCCAACTTAATCATGATTAATGGAGAAGACATGGTTGATCAGCCATTATACCTCAAGACAAGACCTTGCTAGGATGATCCTTCACCTCTCCTTGAGATTCTTGGTTCCTTAGGCTTCCCAAGCTTCCAACTAGTGATTAATCGGTTTAGTTTTTCTTGGTTGCACTCAAATGGTTGGATTCAAGGTAGAAGATTGAAAACTCTCCTCACTCTCTTCCCTCTCCTTGCTCTCGGCCAAACCAGAAAAAAAATGAGGGAAAATGAAGCAAGATGAGAGATAAGACGGCAAGACAAATGGTTGGTCAAGACACCATAGGTGGTTGACACTTGTCACCACCAAGACCAACTAAATTTTCTCTTTCTTTTCCTTGCATTTTGGCCAAAATTTTCGGTCACATGGCTGAGGATAAGGGGGGATATTTTGCACAAATATCAAGGGTATGTGCTGGTAAGGAAGTGGTGGGTTCAATCGGTAGTGATCGATAGCCGTCGGTGTGAACCGATTTTTCTTAAATCGCGTATACTAGGGTTTTTACCTTCTAATCACTAACTTATTATTATCACTTCTAATCATAATATATTTCCTCATCCAAAAGTCACTCTTACCTACCAAATTTGTTCCTCACTCCATACCGAATAGTCACACTACGGAAAAACATGAAAACCCTAACTTGCTCCAACTTGAAAATGAAAAGTGAAACCCTACTTTCTAGGTTCATTTGCACTTATTGTGGGATGATTGGGTAGTAGGGCCATAATAAATGAATAATTTCCAAATAAAAGGGTATTTTTAAGAAAAACGTGAGGGTTTTACAATTCCATAAATTGAATTTAGGGTTTCGATTGAAATATGAGAAATTTGAGAAAACTGTCAATCACAAGTGAAAGTGGGGTTTTGATTAGACTTTTAGGGTTTCTAGTCTTTTAAAATAAAACAAGGTTTTAAATCAAACCCAAAGAAATAACTTTAGTTTCTTCTTTAAAGCAAAATAATGTTTTTTTTAAATAAAAATAAACTAAAGAAACCGTAATATCCTCTTTGAGACTAAACAAAAGATGATCCTAAAAGTTGGGGTATCACATTTCTCTCCTTAGATTTAAGAGAAGCAGCTTCTGTGGGTATGCTTGACTCGAGGCATGTGTTCATTAATCTGTCCAGCGAAGTAGATTTTCATAGGCTTTGGTCCAAAAGCATCTGGTATGTCCATGGATTCCCTATAAGGGTCTTCAAGTGGTCAACGGCTTTCCATGTGGACAAGGTGCCGTCGGTCGCACTCGTTTGGTTCTAGCTTGCAAAGTTGCCGGTTCACTATTTCAACAAGGAAGTGTTGTTTCAGATTGTCTCAATGCTGGGTACGCCGTTGTTTGTGGATGCGGCAACATCGGAGAAGACCCGCCTAAGTTGTGCCCGAGTCTGCGTGGAGGTCGACCTGCTCAAGCCTCGGCCATCACGATTATGGATTGGAAATGGTGACCAAGATGGGTTTTGGCAGAGTTTCATACCAGAAAACCTTCCACTATATTGTGCACATTGCTTTCGGCAGGGGCATGAGGTGGAGGAGTGTCATGTCCTTCGGCCAGACCTCCGAGTAACAAGACCTGAGGGTGCGAAGCAAGGTAAGACTCGCCTGCAAACAAAGGCGGTGCAACAAGGAAAAATGGGAGGGAACAAGGCTGATCAATCTGGACCATCAGGTGGGCAGATTGAGGCAGCGCGGGTGCTGGGTCCACCTCTATCCATGAACCTAGCGCCAGCGGAGAAGGCAACCAAGGCTGCGGAGGAGCCTGCTGCGCAGGGTGATGTGGAGGATGTAAGTCCCAAAGACAACCAAGAGGGGGGGTGAATTGGGTTGATTAAAATCTTAACCAAATTTATGCACTTTTTCTTTAATAAAAATTTACCTTCTTTTCTAGTAATGATCAACCAAGTAGATTAGAAGACAAGAGCAATATTGATCAGAAAAACAAGTATAGATAAGCAATGAGAATTTTATTAAACAGAAAAGTAAGATAGGGAATCAAACCAAGTGTCTACCAAGCTATCCTCAAACTTGAAGACCAATCACTAGGTTGAGCAACTTCTCTTTGATGAAAGAAGATCAACTAGATGTACAATGGAGGGAGCACTTCCTCCTTGCCCTAAGCCTCACTTAGTCAAGCTAAGAAGTTTTACAACCACTCAGAAAACCCTCAACAAAGCTACACTAAAGATCCTTTCAACCACAAAAGAAATGCTCACAAGAAGTTCACACCACTTTCAAACAAATCTCGCTTTGAAGACTATTTCTCGCTAAAATATCTCTTGAGATCTTGTAAACAAAGTGTGCAAAAGTCCCTGCTTGGTTCAGACCAGTTTGATTTTAAAGGGAACCAGAAATGGGCTTCATCAATGCTTCCAACGGATAGAGGGCAGCTGAAGAGTCAACTAGCCGTTGGGGCTGTCGGACGTCCGACGATCAAATCATCGTCCGAACCAATCGTCCGATGACAGCCAAGTTGAAGTTCGGACGTCCGATGCGTTTGTTTCGTCCGACAGCAAAGCGTCCGATCGTAGGCAGAGAGTTGGCAAGTCATCTTGAAATTTTTCGGACGTCCGATGCGGTTGATGTGCGTCCGATGGCAAGCGTCCGATCCTTCCGGACGTCCGATGCTTCCTTACGAGCGTCCGACAGAGCTTCCTTCCTGATGTTCTTTATCCTTTCGGACGTCCGACAGAATCCTTCCGGACGTCCGACATGAGTGTCCTGTTTTTACTTTTTCTTTTGGTTAATTTGCATCTCATGTCATATTCGTACCTGATTCTTTGGTAAGCAACAACACTTATATTTGAAGAAGGTTAGATAAACAATTCAAAGTATTTTGTGATAAATATTGTCACACTTAAAAGACTGTATCTTTGATCGGAACAAAACAATAACTAAATTTGTTTATATTATTCCAATCTTGTTTGCCACATCCAAAGCATCGTAGACTGGAGTCAATCAAACATATGCTTTCCTTGTTCCATCGGCCTGATCAAAGTGTTCACTTTCTTGGTCTGTATAAACATTTCAAAGAACTTTTGTGATCATCAAAACCAAGAATAACATTCTCCCCCTTTTTGATGATGACAAAACAAAAGTTTGAAATGAAATTTGATGATTGCAGTATCAGCTCCCCCTTTCTCAAGAACTCCCCCTTACTTAGTGGATCATAAAATTTTGAAAATTTTGAAAAACTCCCCCTCACTTGGCTACCCAACCGATTTAAACAATTTTCCAAAAAATATGACAATTAAGCATATCAGCCAATCCAAATTTAAACAATCAATCCAACATATCCAACATCACAAATCATCAATCATCAATCAATCCAGTCCTCTCCCGCTTTTTGTCATCACAAAAGGGCAACCAATCACATCCAACACATCCACAAACACATTCATCAATGCAAACCAAATTCATTACACCAAAATACTTAAACATCCATAAACACAGTCATCATTCAAACTACTTAACATAAACATACAGTACCAACAAGAATAACATTCTTACAAATGTTGAACATTACAAACACATAAAATAGACAAACAGAATGCAAATGTCCTAAGTAGTGAACTATGTGGATCCAGGTGTTCTTCGAGAGAGCTGATATTGGGAAAGGTCTTCCTCATCAGTTTCTTCATCATCTTCAGCAGCTTCTTCAATTGGTGCCTTGCCTTTGTCTAATGTGGAAGGGCCATGAGGAGTCACAGGAGTTGATGAATTCGGATCTGGAACTGATGAACCTGGATCAGTGGTGCGAGGTTCTTTGTCATGTGAGACTTCCTCAACCACAGGTGGGGGAAAAAGAAGGTTCTTTTTGTCTAGAAAGGCAGTTTGTTGCTCAGAGGACATAGTGAGCATTAGACCATGTTCTAGAAGAAGAACATGCTGTTTGAGTTCACGAAGAAGCTCAATTACTTCATCACTGGAAGAGGAAGATGCTTTAGTGGCAGACTTCCTAGGGTGAATGGGAGTGAGTGAAATGAATGAAGGATCATGTACTGTCTTAGACCTCTGTTCACTAGATGATGCCCCCTTATATGCCCACAGATTATCTTTAAAAACAAGATTTTTTCTTTCAAAATATGCTTTGGTAAAGGCATAAGAAGATGCTTCTTTGGGACAAACACCTAGAATTGGAACTTTGTAAAACTCAAATATCTTTTGAAGAAACTTTCCATAAGATAATTTTCTGCGAGAATCAGTGGCGTAGCGAAGTAAAAACTTGCACATGACAAAACCAAAATCAATACGAATTTTTTCTCGAAAACAATAAAAGAGTTACAACTCCATTTTGTTTGCATCAGTTCTGTGGCCATCAGTGCGTACAAGTAGGTTTGAAATGATTGAAAAAGCAATTAGATTCACAGGAGCAAGATCATTTAGTTTAGCATCAGCAGGTAAGGAAAAACTTCTTTTGAAATAAGTTAACATTTTTGTCCCATCAAAATGATTATCAGCAGTAGGGAGCTCTTCATAGGAAAAGAAATTAGCAATTTTATCTTTGCATAAACGTTCAATGGTAGTATTTAAAATGGAATTCACAGTTTCAGAATCAAAGATTAGGTCTACCCCATTTACCCTGGACATGATCTCAGTTTGGTTAGTTCCTTTCCTAAGATTGGCAAAAAATTGATGCAGCATTTCAGGATAATAGACATTGGGCATAGAAATGAGATGTGACCATTTCTGGAAAGCAAATAGACTCAGAATGGATTCTAAACCTATGGCGCGAAATTCAGAAGGGTTTACAGTTCGTTGAGGGATGACACCTTTCTGGGATATCCAGGAGTATTTGTCTTTCGCAGCATCATCAAAGAATGTAGGGAGAGAGGCTGATTTTGGAGGCGGTTGAGAAGAGGTTCCCTGTCCAGATTCAGGCTGAGATATGGGTTGTGGAGTAGGCCGTGACATTTGACCCTTTATGGCTCCTCTCTTGAAGCGTTTGGATGAACGTTTGACCGTAGGAAGATCCTCATCCTCATCCCTGAGAGGAAGCTTGCGTCCGGCAGTAACCTTTCCTCCTCTTAGATTCACCATTGTGCGAAATGTGTGAAATGAAGGATGCAAATGATGCACACAGAAGTAGGGAAGTGAATCGCACAGAAATTTTGAGTCAAAAAAGGCCTTGAACAAGATTTGACAGAGCGGTTATGAAAGAGTAGGGTTTTGAGGGAAATTTGGGAATTTGTGAAATGTTATGCGATTCGGTGAAATGATCAGGAGAAATGAATCGCAATCAGTCAGAAAAAGTTTTGTTTGAGTCAATTTGAGAATGAGAGCTTCAAAATGGTACGAATTTGAGAGTGAGGGAAGAGAGAGATTTCATCCGAGAGGAAATAGAATAGGAAGAGTCTGAAGCAAATGAGGAAGAAAGTTGTTTAAAAAATTGAGCCGTTGCACTGTCGGACGGCCGAACGAAGTTGTGCGTCCGACAGCTGCGTCCGAACAGGCGCAATCTGGAAAATGGCTGAAGAACATCATCGGACGTCCGTTCATCTTCTTTCGGACGTCCGAAGACCCAAAAAATTAAGATGATTTTTCGATTATTCCTAATTTTGATTTTAGATGAATGAACTGATCTAATGGCAAAGCTTTTGTAAAAATATCAGCAAATTGATCTTTAGAACAAACATAATTTACACATATTTCACCTTTTGAACAAGATCACGAATAAAGTGATGCTTTATATCTATGTGCTTTGTCCTAGAATGATGAATAGGATTTTTGGTCAAATTTATAGCACTAGTATTATCACAGAATACAGGCATGCAGTCATACAACAATCCAAAATCATTCAAAGTGTGCTTCATCCATAAAAGTTGAGCACAACATGCACTAGCGGCAATATATTCCGCTTCGGTTGTAGACAAAGAGATTGCATTTTGTTTCTTGCTAAACCAAGAGACTAAACAATTTCCAAGAAAGTGACAAGTTCCACTAGTACTCTTTCTATCCACACGACAACCTCCAAAATCAGCATCCGAATAACCATATAGTGCAAACTCACTAGATCTAGCATACCAAAGACCATAGTCTAATGTACCTTTCAAATACCTAAAAATCCTTTTTACAGCATTCAAATGTGATTCTTTTGGACAAGATTGAAATCTAGCACACAAGCAAACAGCAAACATAATATCAGGTCTACTTGCGGTTAAATAGAGTAGGCTTCCGATCATACCTCTATAATGCTTTTCATCCACATGATTACCTTCTTCATCTTTGTCAAGCTTTGTAGAAGTGCACATTGGAGTTCCAACTTGTTTTGAGTCCTCCATGCCAAAACTTTTCAGCAATTCCTTGGTATATTTTGCTTGATTTATAAAAATTCCCTCAAGAGCTTGATGTATTTGAAGTCCAAGGAAGAAATTTAATTCTCCCATCATACTCATTTCAAATTCACTTTGCATAGTGGTGGAAAACTCCTTACATAGATACTCATTAGTAGCACTAAAAATAATATCATCAACATATATTTGCACAATAAGAAGGTCATTCAACACTTGCTTAGTAAAAAGTGTGGTGTCCACAACACCCCTTTTGAAACCATTTTCAATCAAAAAACCACTTAGTCTTTCATACCAAGCTCTTGGAGCCTGTTTTAGACCATATAAAGCTTTAGATAGTTTAAACACATGACTTGGAAATTTTGTATTTTCAAAACCGGGGGGTTGATCCACATATACTTCTTGATCAATAAAACCATTTAAAAAAGCACTTTTAACATCCATTTGAAACAATTTGAAGCCTTTAAAGCATGCAAAAGCAAGAAGCATTCTAATAGATTCTAATCTTGCTACGGGAGCAAATGTTTCATCAAAATCAATTCTTTCTTCTTGTGCATATCCTTTAGCAACTAATCTGGCTTTATTTCTTACGACAACACCTTTATCATCCAACTTATTTCTAAAAATCCACTTTGTGCCAATGATAGGTTGATTTTGAGGTCTATCAACAAGTGTCCAAACTTCATTTCTCTCAAATTGATTAAGTTCCTCTTGCATTGCCAAAATCCAGTTTTCATCCTTTAAAGCATCATTGATATTTTTGGGTTCAAAAAGAGAAACTAAAGCAAAATTGTCAATCAATTTTCTAGATGAGGAACGAGTGTTTACCTTTTCGGATGGATTACCAATTATAAGCTCTTTTGGATGATTTTGGCTGAATTTCCAAGCCTTGGGAAGATCTTTGAGTGGATCATCATTTTTGTCTTCATCTTCCTCTTCTTGATCATTATGAACTTCATTTTCCATTTCAGTTGCTGCTGGTTTAGAGCTACCTTCATTTCCAATTGATAGCTTTTCCATTCCTTCTCGAACACCTACATCATCATCCTCACACGAACTTTTGGAATTATCATCATTGGTTTCATCAAATGTTATATGTATAGCTTCTTCAATCACAAGAGTCCTTCTATTAAAAACTCTATATCCTCTTTTATTCTCACAATACCCCAAAAATATTCCTTCGTCAGATTTTTTATCAAACTTACCAAGATGTTCCTTTAGATAAAGCATTTACAACCAAATACTTTGAAATAACCAACCGTAGGTTTCTTATAAAAAATCAGCTCATAAGGAGTTTTCTTTAAAATAGGTCTCAAGAGTATTCTATTCATCACATAACATGCAGTGTTTACCGCTTCAGCCCAAAGATATTTAGGCAACCTACATTCATTCAACATAGTTCTAGCAGCCTCTTGGAGAGTCCTGTTTTTCCTTTCTACTACACCATTTTGCTGTGGAGTCCTTGCAATAGAAAACTCATGTGTTATACCATTATGATCACAAAATTCTGGAAAACCACAATACTTGAATTCCGTCCCATTATCACTTCTAATCCTAACAATTTTTAACCCAAGCAGATTTTGCACTTTAGCAAACAATGAAGTAAAATTCTTGAAGGCATCATCTTTATGAGCAAGAAATATCACCCAAGTGTATCTAGAATAATCATCAACAATTACAAAACAATATCTTTTACCTCCCAAGCTAGTAATTTGAGTGGGACCAAATAAATCAAGATGCAAGAGTTCCAAAGGTTTAGAAGTAGATACACACATCTTTGGTTTAAAGGAAATTTTTGTTTGCTTCCCAAATTGACATGCATCACATATTTTGTCCTTATCAAAACTGATTTTTGGCAAGTCTCTAACCAACTCCTTTTTCGAAATTTCCTTTAGTAAATCCATGTTAAAATGACAAAGTCTTCTATGCCACAACCAAGGATCTTCATTTGAAGCTTTAAGACATTTTAAACTAGAAGAATCAACTTTATCAAGAATCACAATATATATGTCGTTAAACCTCTTCCCTTTGAACACAACATTATATTTGGAATCAAGTACAATGCATTCATGTTTTTTAAACAACACATACAAGTCTTTATCACAGAATTGAATAACACTAAGCAAGTTATAACCTAAGTTATCAACTAAAAGCACATTATGAACAAAAGTTTCACCATCCTTACCAACATCACCTATTCCAATTGTCTTAGCTTTCACATCATCACCAAATGTCACTTTTCCACTTGATTTTGATTTCAGCTTTATGAACAAAGAGGGATCACCGGTCATATGCCTTGAGCAACCGCTATCAATAAACCATTTGGACTTGTTTGAGCATTTTTCCTGAAAAGAGAAAGTGTTTGGTACCCATTTTAATTTTTGGGTCCGCAATAGTTAGCATTGTATCTAACTAACCACATGCATTTCATCCCTTTGTTCAGATTTCTTTTCACATAGCAATCACCTTTCAAATGCCCTCTTTGACAACAAAAACCACACATAATGGAAGAGTCCTTAACATGTACTGGTTTGACATATCTCAATCCACCTCTTCTATATGTTGTGAAACCATGTGCATTTTTGTTGTGTGCAAATGTTCTTTGAAAAGTAGTAGGATGTGTAGATGACATGTTCCTTTTGATAAACTCCTGCTTTCTTGCTTTCAAAGCCTCATCCAAGTTGTCCATTCTTTTTTTCAAATCACCATGTCTTTCCTTCAGCATTTCACAAATATTTGTCTTTCTATCAAGCTCATTTTGAACATTACATCCGGCTCTTACAAGACTTTCATTGTCAGTCTTTAGTTGTTTATTTTGTTGAAAGACTTGCATTTTCTTGAATGAGAAAAGTCATTTTCTGTTTTAACTGCTTGTTTTTATCATAAGATTCCTTCAAGGCATTATGCAGTTTTTCAACAAATGATTCAAGATCATCATCTTCATCATCATCACTTTCAGATTGAGAGTGTGTGGAAGTTACCTCATTATTTCCAATAGCCATGAAGGCCATTTGAGCTGATTCTTCTTCTTCTTCAACTTCCCCTTCGGATTTGCATTCATTCCAAGTAATCTGAAAGTTGTTGAATCTTGGCTTCCGATCAGCTTTTCCATCTTTCATCTTCTTCATGGGGCATTCGTTTGCATAGTGTCCAAGCTGTCCACATTCGAAGCATTTGTCCAACTGTTTCTTGTTGAAATCTTATTTTCCTTTGTACTTTGTGATAGATGGCTGATTCTGGAATTGATTGCTAGGTCCTCCCCTTCTAAACTTTCTTTTATTCAAGATTCTCTTGAAGCCTCTGGTGATGAGAGCAAGATCATTATCATCACCATCCGAGTCTTCATCATCCAAGTGAGCTGTATCATCTTCACCTTGAGTAGTCTTTAGAGCAATGTTTCTCTTTGCTCTAGCATTCTCTTCCTCCTGCACTTTAGATTTCAGTTTCAACTCATAAGAGGTTAGTGAGTTAATGATAGATTCTATAGGCACAGAACTTAAATCCTTAGCCTCCTCTATTGCAGTCACTTTATTTTCCCATTCTTTGCCCAATGCATTGAGAATTTTCCTGTTCTTCTCTCCCAAGGTGTACTCTTTGCCCAACACCTCGAGATCTTTGATCAAGTCAGTGAACCTGCAATACATTTTGTCAATATCCTCAAGAGGTTCAATTTTAAATGATTCATATTTTGTGACCAAGATAGCCTTTTTCTGTTCTTTCACGTTGTCACCACCCTCATGGATTTCTCTTAGTTTATCCCACATTTCTTTGACCGATTTGCAGCCTTTTACTCTAATTGATTCATTTGAATCTAGGGCACTATAAAGAACATTCATGGCCTTGGCATTCAATGTGAGGTTAGTCCTATCTTGAGCATTCATTTCAGCTCTCGTTTTTGGCCGAAGCAACCCTGTATCTGCATCAAGAAAGTTAGCTTCATGCGGTCCTTCACTCACAATAAACCATAGTTCAATATCAATATATTGCAAAAAGATAATCATCCGTTCTTTCCAGCTAACATAGTTGGAGCCACTGAACATGTGAGGCCTAGTAACAGATTGCCCCTCAACAAACATAGCATGACTGGTTGTCATCTTTACTCCAAGCCGTTAGAGCTTAACCTCAAGGAGACCAAACTCTGATACCAATTGTAAGTCCCAAAGACAACCAAGAGGGGGGGTGAATTGGGTTGATTAAAATCTTAACCAAATTTATGCACTTTTTCTTTAATAAAAATTTACCTTCTTTTCTAGTAATGACCAACCAAGTAGATTAGAAGACAAGAGCAATATTGATCAGAAAAACAAGTATAGATAAGCAATGAGAATTTTATTAAACAGAAAAGTAAGATAGGGAATCAAACCAAGTGTCTACCAAGCTATCCTCAAACTTGAAGACCAATCACTAGGTTGAGCAACTTCTCTTTGATGAAAGAAGATCAACTAGATGTACAATGGAGGGAGCACTTCCTCCTTGCCCTAAGCCTCACTTAGTCAAGCTAAGAAGTTTTACAACCACTCAGAAAACCCTCAACAAAGCTACACTAAAGATCCTTTCAACCACAAAAGAAATGCTCACAAGAAGTTCACACCACTTTCAAACAAATCTCGCTTTGAAGACTATTTTCTCGCTAAAATATCTCTTGAGATCTTGTAAACAAAGTGTGCAAAAGTCCCTGCTTGGTTCAGACCAGTTTGATTTTAAAGGGAACCAGAAATGGGTTTCATCAATGCTTCCAACGGATAGAAGGCAGCTGAAGAGTCAACTAGCCGTTGGGGCTGTCGGACGTCCAACGATCAAATCATCGTCCGAACCAATCGTCCGATGACAGCCAAGTTGAAGTTCGGACATCCGATGCATTTGTTTCGTCCGACAGCACAGCGTTCGATGGTAGGCAGAGAGTTGGCAAGTCATCTTGGAATTTTTCGGACGTCCGATGCGGTTGATGTGCGTCCGATGGCAAGCGTCCGATCCTTCCGGATGTCCGATGCTTCCTTACGAGCATCCGACAGAGCTTCCTTCTTGATGTTCTTTATCCTTTCGGACGTCCGACAGAATCCTTCCGGACGTCCGACATGAGTGTCCTGTTTTTGCTTCTTCTTTTGGTTAATTTGCATCTCATGTCATATTCGTACCTGATTCTTTGGTAAGCAACAACACTTATATTTGAAGAAGGTTAGATAAACAATTCAAAATATTTTGTGATCATTATTGTCACACTTAAAAGACTGTATCTTTGATCGGAACAAAACAATAACTAAATTTGTTTATATTATTCCAATCTTGTTTGCCACATCCAAAGCATCGTAGACTGGAGTCAATCAAACATATGCTTTCCTTGTTCCATCGGCCTGATCAAAGTGTTCACTTTCTTGGTCTGTATAAACATTTCAAAGAACTTTTGTGATCATCAAAACCAAGAATAACAGAGGAGAGGCCGACTCCAGCAGTGGTGGCTACGCCTGTAACTATCAAGCAGATACTACAGCTTGGTAGGGGTTGGGAGTGGCTGCCTAAAGAAAGAGACCAGTGGGGGGACAAGGTAGTCGAGCCTACGGTCATGGAGGGGGAGGAGCCAATGGGTCTGGGTCGCTACGCACGTGAGGTTGAACCTGAATGCAATTCTAGTTCATTAACGCAAGAAGCGACGTCAGCAGCTGCTACACAGGCACTATGCCCGCAGCTAGTGGAGGGGCAGCTCAAACCTTTGCGTAGGATGTTTCCTCCAGTGGTTGATGACCCGCAACAACCAAGCGAGCTGCACCTGGAGCTGGGTAGCATAGATGTGAGAACCTCAAAATATATATATATATATAAACCTCAGTGCATATTTCATTTGCATTTCTAATCCCTTAATAAATTCTAGCATTACTTTTACTTGTTTTTAAATAAAGTGCGTGAAAATAATTTTTATATGAAAAATAATATAATAGTACTAAATTATTATCTTACTTGACCTGTTACAACTAAGTCGGTATTTCTTGAGTTAGATTAATTTTATTGCTCTAAAAATAAATGCTTTAAATTTTGATAGCTAATTTTTCCCTAATAAGGTCAAGAGTAAATAGGAACCTTAGTGTTAAGGTGAAATCGTTAAATGTTAGATAAACATAACGCAAGTATACTAAGTATAACTTAGGATGTAGAAATTTCAATAATTGAACCCTTGCGAGATTGGTTTACTAGTAGGCGTTTAAATCTCATTTGGAATAATTTTTGGAATTAAGTTAGAATTGAGGACTCGAGTAGAAATTAGGAGAAAATGTGAAAAGACCGAAATACCCCTCCACTATTTCAGAAAATTACCATGCAACCACCCAAAACACTCTTGGCCAACTCTATAAAACACTAACACTTCCATTTCTGCCGAAGCACATTTCCTCTTCTCCCCACAAACACTCCACCATCTCACCTCGTGATCATCGACCAAGTGAGAGAGAGAGAGAGAGAGAGAGAGCCAAGCTTCCATTTCCTTTCCTGATCAGACGCTTGAGCAAGAAAAGAGAGCTGCAATCCGCGAGCTGCAACATTTCAGTTCTGACCGAGGGAGTGAGCTGCACCACTTTCCTCATCCCAACCACGAGCTGACCATTTCATACTGTACCTTCAACCCCACCAGCAACGATCATCCTTCTACTTCAACACCCCGCAGCTGCAACACCAACCAGAACCAACCTCCAAGCGCGACAGCAAGCCGAGAGCGAGAGAGGGAGAGAATTTTCAGTTTTTCTCGTGCGTGAGCTAAGCTACAAACCGAGGTAAATCTTGGTCTTAGACTGACTAAAAATAAGTAGGTGAAGATGTTAAGGAGCTTGCATGTGATGCTTAAGTATTCGGATGATGAATTTAGGAAGGGAAAAATCTGTTGTGCGCAGGAAATGGTTCTGCCGAGAGTTTGATAAGAAATTTCAGTTGTACTTTACTAAATTTCGATAATCTGAGCATGCAATCGTGATTAGCTAAGGAATTAATAATATGATTAAGAATTGCATGTTGAGTTATACGTTCGGATGAAGAGATTAAAAACTTAAGGAAATCTGATTCGGAAGGAAATAGGATTTGCCGAGAACTTGATTTGAATAATGCAACTTTACTTGGTTTAATTTTGTTGTTCTGAGCTTATAACCATGATTAGCTAGTTAATAACAAGATAATTAAGCTTTGCATGTAGTTAATTAATTGGTTTAAATAAAAAAAAAATAAAATGAAACAGAAATCTGCTACATGCATGTTCATCCGAGGCTAGTTGGACAAATTTCTGGATTTTTGGGGATATTTGTAGTTGTTTCTGGATTTTTCTTTTTCTTGGAATATAATGGTTGGATATGCTTGAAAAATGTTGTTTTAAGTCTTGTAAGATATTTAGTAGTGAAACATTTGAATGGTTGGCTATTTGAGTAAATTTTACGAGCATTACGGTTTTGATGAAATTAACTGCTGGAATTTCTTGGAGGCCTTGAATTTATTGTGTTTAAATGTGATCTGATATGAGCTTGTTGAAACCAAGAGCTAATGATTGACGAAGCCTTGGTCATTTGTTTTATTTTTTGATCAAAAATGAATCTGTTGAAACCTAGGGCTAATGATTGACGAAGCCCTAGTGATATTGCTGTTTGAAATGTGATTTTGCTATATTGGCAAATCTGAGATATAATGTGCTTGTGAATCGGAATCTGAAAAGTTCGTTTTGACCCTGGGAACTTGAGTATTTTCAAATCGGGCTATGTGAATATATTTTACTCTATGTATTAAACTACAAAAAAAAATTCGTCTTGAACAATCACGTGAGAAATTCGGGATTTGAAATACATTGTCAACTAGTTATTTCTTTTCCTGGCTTAAATTAGCTTTATTATTTTTAGAAAATGATTTCACTTGGTTTTAAAACCCTAGGTATTATTTTTTTTTCTTTTCTTTCCTTAAAAATTTGTCCCTGGCTAGTTGTTTTTGGGAAACTCATTACAAACGCGAGATTTTAGTAGTTTTAAACAAAAGGTGTAGAAAACTTGTTCGGCAAGAAAACTCATTTGATATAAATAAGTTCTATTTGCTCCTCTAGAAAGAAAAGTATTTCTCTTAAAAGAAACCATACGGAATGTTTTATCACTTTCACTAGTTTTAATTTCAAAAGAATGGTTGAGTTTCTTCGAGAAAATAATCTAGCTATAAAACCTGATAATTTTATATATAAATCAAGCACTTGTATAGTAAAACTTATAGTTTTAAAACCTGGTTTTCTAGGGTATAGCGAGGATGTGGAATTTTGAATCCCAGCTTGACCTTCGAGTTTCACTCCTAGGTGAGTGTCCCTGCTTGTGCTATGCCTACTTGATTAAATTGCTTTCTTGACTTGATATGTGATAAGTGGAAAATGGTTTCTGATCCATCGAAATGAGCAGTGTGTACTTTATCACACTAGCCTTTCGAGTGGTGATTTGTTTGAAATGTTTTCGTGAACATCCTGCTTGCAGTTGCTAAGCACTGAGTAGGGGAATGTACCACACCTGAGGGTGGGAGGGCCTCTTATCCTATATCATGTGCTAAGTACTGAGTAGGGGAATGTACCATACCTAAGGGTGGGAGGGTCTCTTATCCTATCTCAAGTACTAAATCACTAGGCAGGGGAATGTACCACACCTTAAAGGTGGGAGGGCCTCTTATCCTGACCTAGTAACCACGTGTTGGACGTAACATCGTTGGGTGAATTTCTCGACCAGTCTATATTAAGGTATACTCGAGTATTACCACTCTCGTGTTTGGCGTTCGGGCTCGGTAAAGGGGTATGATTGGTGACCGGAGTTAAGAAAAAAATCTACATGGACCTTAGGTAGTGAGAGTTGACGAAGGGTCAACTATGGTAAATTTTGATCAAGCGTGGAGAATGGCTCCTGAGAGCCCTGTATCCTACCTTGTGCTGTTACACGCTTTCCTATTTGTTTACTCTAGTTGAAATCAATGCGTGTTATTTGTTTTATTTGATTGCATGTTTTGGGGCACCACTGAGCTATAGCTCACCCCACGTTTATTTGTTTTCCTTAACAGGTCTTGACATTTGAGAGATCTGAGCCTGCTTATATTTTCTTATGAATGTATTTGAACTTCATGACTTCGCTTAGCGGTTTGTAATGTATTTCGAAGTAAACAATGTACCTTTGTTTTAGGTTGCCACTTGAAGCTGGAAAAAATGTAAACCCTAATTCTGATATCTGGTTTGTATGTAGATATTTGCGTTGTATGTGTGGCGACCCCACTTCCCCCTAAGGCGAACCAGAGGGTTGGCGGGCCGTCTGCCCAGCTCTCGCTAGGACTCACACAAGCAACTAGCAAAAGTCCTTCCGAAGTATAACCTAATCTATTACAACATCGTTTCCCTCCAAATAGGCCGGTTTCTAGAATCACATTAACTTCAGAGATAACAGTGCCTTAAGATAGCCAACGTCGATTCTTAAAATACCTTCCCGATTACAACCCTAGAAACAAAACATATAATTCAAATACATCCTTATAAGCCAAGTAACAAATTTCATACAAGCCACATACAAATTCAAGGGTTACACTTCTCCAGCTTCAAGTGGCAACCCGAAACAAAAGCTACATTGTTTAATTCAAACTACATGCTTAAAGTACAAGTAGATCTCAAGTCTTCCTCAGTTGTCAGAACCTGTAAAAGAAAACCACAACGTGGGATGAGCTACACAGCCCAGTGAGGTTCCAAGACACTCTAACAGTTCAAATAGGTCAAGTAAGTTATGCATATCGTATGCATGATTCTAGATTACACAATGGCATGTTACCATGAGGTGATAATCATTACACGGGTAATTGCTACTTTGAAAACACATGTAGAACTAGTACTTTTGGAATGAATGGCCATATAAATATATTTTCATAAATTTTCAGTCAAACAAATAGTGGCTCGTCCGACTAGAAGGACATTACAAGGATTGCTTCATCTCAGAGGTTAATGCTCATGAGGAGTCTTACCCGAGAATGCCAACTAGGAGAGCAATAACATTATAATAGCAAAGCAACCACAAAAGGATACGGTGTTCCAGTGGAAATTTGTCGGTCATCTGCACCTTATAACTCCCGGATCCCCACGGTTGACTGGCCATCACCTTATCCCTCCAGTGGTAATACTCGAGTATACCGAAACGGTTGTCCAGGGTTCCAACCTACCCGACCGAGCCCAGTCCTGGCTCGAGTAGGTCAGTAACCGAGGCGGGGCCCAAGTTCAGCTTATAGCTTACAACATGCACAGGTAACAAAGTAATTCGACAAAAGTAAAATTCATCATTTGAATAGGTCGAGGGAGGTAAAGTACACACTCACCTAACAATGATGGACAACTTCATATGAGCATATAATTTATGATAATCAAGAAATCAGTAACCACATATATTAGAAAACGGTAAGTAAACACGGTAAACGGTAAACGATAAACGGTAAACGGTAAACGGTGGTAATTACGGTTAATTGGTAGACATATGTCATTTTAATAGGCCGCCATTGGCCGTTTTGCACTTTTACCACGTAAGAGTCGAGGAGATTCACCCCAACGACGCAACCACATTTAGATTCACAGATTCATTAGTTATGGTAGTTGATTCACGAGTCGAGGGATTCACCCAACGACGCAACCACATTTAGATTCGCAGATTCATTAGAAAATATTTCACACACTTCACCACTCGAACGGCTAGTGTGATAAAGTACACACTGCGCACTTCGATGGATCGGAACTCATTTTCCAAATTGTCACATAACGAGTTACAAGAGCACTTTAACCGAATAAGCATAAAATAAGCAGGCTAAGCACATATTGAGTTTACAAGATTATTTGATAGGGCTAATCATTTAACCAATTCATGTCGATATGCAATGCATATATATATTTCTTAAATAGGCACGAGTATGGTAAATACTTAACGATCATGAAATGAGCATGTTCTAGACTTACTCAATTACGTATTCCTATATGGAACACTCACCTAGTCAAACAAGGGCAATAGGTTCAATTTGAAGTTCAAGCGTCCTCTGTCGGATCCTCTTAAAGGTCCTCGCGTGCGCCTGAACGAATAGTAATAGTCTATCATTTACAATCCCTACTATTGTTGAAAATCGTGTCATAGTACAAACTTAGGAAAAATCTCGTGAACAAGTCTTAATTATCCTAAATCTAAATTCTCAAGCGGGGTTTCAAGGTACAAGAGAAATTAAGTCTACATCATGAAATTCAAGGATAAGACATTTGAATATTATCGAAGGAATAAGGAGTACTTGAAAAACTCCATTTCCTTGGAATACGGAAAATTTCAGTTTTGATGCAATACTTTGAAAAATCGTAGCTCACCTTTTTCATGTCAAAGATTGGAAAACTTGGTACCGTTGGAAACTTCCTTCAAAATGCTAAAAGTTCCTAGAATACACTTTTTCATGATTCTAAATGGAAGATAGTCAAAATGGGCTCAAAGTTACTGTTTTGGTTCATAAGGCAGATTTAAGTTAGTTTTTGGCCAACTTTGGAAATTCGGCAAAATTCACTTGTTTGGAAATAGCTTTTGAAATTTGCAACTCTATTAGTGTTGTAATTCAAGAGTATAACAAAACAAACGGAATGAGGAACGGAGTTTTGAGCACCAAGATACGGTAGCTCAAAGTTACTAAAATTTTCTTGTTAAACAAGGGTTTTCCAAAATCAAGTCTCGAACTTTGGTAATTTATTTGACCCATGAATCGGTCTCGGAATAACACCATAATTAGCAGTATAATACTACCATATAAGGGTTGTTCCTCTACCAAATTTCATGGAAAAATAACTTCGGAAAGGTGGTCAATCAAACACCTAAAATTTCGCAAATACTAAGACAAAACTGCCTTGAACCTTTTGTTTTTCCATTTCAGATATTTGGTCAAAGAAAAATTCCTCCAAACCTGGTTCATTTGTTTAGGCAAAACTTAAAGAACGTTCATGGTACATTTGGTAAGTGTTTAGCATCAAAATATTCAGTTAGCAAGTCTTTGCCAAACCTTGCATCAAATCTGTCTAAAAAATCAGGGTTTTCAAGGACAGAGCAGGTTTCATATTTTGATCACAGATCACTCAAATTAACTCGGAATTTGGCATGGTTTAAGGCGTTGGAAAACACATTCATAGAGCTATAATTTCATAGAAGAAATCATTTTGAAATTCGGCACACAACTAGCTCGAATTCGAGTCACAAGTTGCAGCCTCAGCATTTTGTTCTTGTAAAGCAGAGAAACAGAACAGCCGACTTAAAATAGTTGGTTTGGCTCACATACATGGAACCAGAATGTGAATTTTATATTGTCGGAAAGGTTGGAATGTCTAGTTTCAAATGCCGCTGACATCACTCGATTTCGACATCGGAGTTCAAAATTATGGCCGAAATACGAAAGCTGGTCAGAGCATTTCGGAAATAGTTCCAGATTTACTAGCTTTGTTAAATCGATTTATTTGACCAACCAAACCTCGATATTTTTCAATGAAACTTTGTACACCATATATTCAACATATCAACATGATATACAAGTCATGAAACTCTCAAAATTTTGCAAAAAGGGTTGCGATTAAAACAGGGCAAATCTGAACATTTTTGAACGATGCATCTTTTGGAGTCTAGACTAGCTAGGTATCATTAATCTATCTATTTAAACACTAAACTAGCATTATATCCATCATCAATCCAAGGGTGGGAGTTCATAGAGCCCACCATCAAAATTTTCCGACATGAAATAAAACAAATAACATGTAATTTTGGCAAATAATTCCACCACAATAAATCTGTCATCGGCTAAACAGAATTTCCAGCAGCTAATTGGTCATAAAACCAACTTTTTACTCGGCTAATACATGATATTAAGTACTCAAATCCGACAAGCAAATACTTGACTAGCTAATCAGATCATCCAAGTCATTGTGGGAATTCATAGAGCCCACTCACCAAGTTTCCATTAAAACTCAAAAGAGCCACCATCGGCTAAGCTGGAAAAATTGCAGCAAATAGATAATTTGGTATACGAACCTTTCCCTAACAAAATTCATTACTTTGTTCACTCAAACTCAGCATGCATACGGTGATTATTGTGTTATGAGTATATTGAACTACAATACGAAATTTGCAGCCAAGATTTGAAGAGAAAAACTGGAAATTCTTTCTTTCCCTCTCTCGGCCAACTCAACAGATTTCCAGCAATTAGATTGGTCATAAATCCAACTTTTCCTTCGGTTAATTCATGGTATTAATCTTCAAGTTTTCATTCGGCTAAGTACACTTAGATGCTCAGATTGTCCCAGAAAATTGAAAATAAAACTGTATTATCGGCTCAACTTCTCGGCAGAAACATCAACATCCAAAACAGAAATTTTCTAATGGCTTAATCTCATTCATCCGACTGTACCCTAGTACATGCATGCCCCTAGATAGCTCAAACTATCTCTGATTAGTCATAAAATGAATCCAGAAATTACCTCACAGCAAGCTAAGCTCACGCAAGAAAATCTGGAAAATTTCTGCTCCCTCTCGGCTCTCACGCACACTGGTTGGTCCTGGTTCGATTTGCAGCTGGAAATGGTGTTGTGGTGAAGATGGTTGCAGCTGGGAAATGTTGGTCTGAAGTGAACGAAAATGGTGATGATCAGCAGCTCCTCCGACTTCCACTTGCTCTCCCTGGTTTCACTCCAACTCACGGCCAGAACCAAAAACATTCAATCCTGCGGTTTCTTTTCTTCCACTCGGCTGCAGAGTGCAGCTCGGCCTCTCTCTCGCTCTCTCGGTTTGTCGACACTAGCAAGGCAGGATGAAATGCAGTTGTGGTTTGAGATGTGAAGTGGAAAGGAAATGAAGAGGGTGCCGTGGTTTTTGAGAGGTGTTTGTGGTTAGAATTGGTTGAGTGTGGAGATGGTTTACGCATGGAATTGGAGAGAATGGGATTGGACAATTTGGGCGGTGATGGAAATGTTGTCAGAAGGGGTGTTTGGCCGTGCATGGTGATGGTTGTGGTGTAGTGGGGATTGTGAAGGGCATTTTAGTCTTTTCACTTCTCTTCCTAATCTCCACTCAAGACCTTAGTTCTAACTTAATTCCAAAATTTATCCCCAAGTATAATTTGATCGCCTAGTAATATGCTAATCTTGTAAGGCTTTAATTATCGAATTTTTCACACCTTAATTATGTTTAGTATACTTGTATCATGTTTATCTAAAATTTATAGGCTTTGTCTCATAGTGAACATTCTTATTAGTATTTAACGTTATTCACTAATTTAGAATTAGTTATAGAAATTCAAGAAATTTTATATACTTAATCTACTCAGGTAACATTAATTCTCAACATTAAGGAAACTAAGTATTTTAGTATTTTATTTTAAGGCGATAAATTAATCTAACTCAAGAAATATTAATTTAATATAGCAAAACCGAATAATTCAATATTGGCACAATTATATTATTTATTACTTAAAAATTATCTCTACACTTTTATTTCAAAACAATTAATTACCATTCTAGAATTCGAAGAAATTAATGATTAGATCAATGAAATAGTTTACCATCGAAATATGAAGTTAATGTAACAAAACCACGAAGTTTAGTAGTTTAGCACAATTCTTTTATTTTGTACATAACGTTTAATTCTACATACTTATTTAGAAACAATTTGACTTCGTGCTAAAATTTATTAAAGAATTAAAATGCAAATAAAATATGCACTGATATTTATATGTCTATTTTTCAGGGTTCTCACAGTATGAAATTATATGTATTTGGGATTGTATGACTTTACTCCTTGTAAACAACACGTGACGTGTTTAAGAGCCGTCGATTGGCTATCTTCAAATGCTGTTATCTCTGAAGTTAATGTGGATTTAGCAATTGGTCTATTTTGGGAAATTCATTATTGTAATAGCTTAGGTTATTCTTCGGAAGGATTTGAGCTAGATTGCTTGCGTGAGTCCTGGCGAGAGCTAGGCAGACGGCCCGCCAATGTGAGGACTTGCAAATTCCTTATATATTTCTTGAAAATTTCCTTTTATTTGAAAATTATTTGGAAAATATTATTCTATGCCATCTTACTAATCAATCACCCTAGAAAAATGCCAATGATCAGAAGAAATTAGGGTTTTCCTTTTCGATTTCAAATCAAAGTGAAATAGGGTTTTTCGTGTATCCGTAGTGTAATTATCCGGTACGGAGCGAGGATCAAATTTGGGGCTTAAGAGTGACTTTTAGGTGAGAAATAATATGTGATTAGAAGCAATGATATAAAGTTAGTGAATAGGAAGAAAAAAACCCTAGTACGTGTGATTTAAGAAAATCGGCCCAAACCGACGGGTACCGTTTGTTACCGAGTGAGTACACCACTTGACCACCACTTTATTACCTTAATCTCCTTGTTTTAGTTGAGCTAATTAGCTCTTAATTAACCCTTAAGCCAGCCACCATTATTGACTAAGGAAAAGAGAGATATTTTGGTGGACATATTTGGGATTAAGCCATGTGTCACAAATCCAACCAAAGTCTTGACCAAGACATTTTCCTTCCTTTTTATCTTTTTCTTGGCTCCATTTTCTTCCATTTTTCTTGAGCTTGGCCGAAATTTTAGGGGAGGGAAAAAACAAGAGAGAAACCTTCAACTTCAACTTCAAATTGTGCTTGAATCTTGAGTTCCAATCAAAGTTTGTACCAACTACTCCATAAAACTTGCTCACTAAGGAGATTTAAAGGCTTTGGTGGAGTGATTTTGGAGAGGAAAACTCTACGCTACCATCTGTGAGAACCCGTAAAACCCTAATCATTTTCCTAGGATTTTAGTTCCCTTAATTGCATAATTTTTGCGTTTCTGGCTTAGAAATATTATCTGGGTGGATTTTATGAGCAGTTATAGTTTTAAAATGATTTTTCTAGCATTGGTGAAATTTTAGAAAATTAAGAGTAAATAGTGGACGTGGGACCCACTAGTGCGAAAAGTTCGGAAAAATTCGGCCAATAAGGTTAAGTTTCGGATACTGTGTAAAATTTATCGGGTGTTAAGAGATAAGTAGAATGTGTGAAGTGATTGATGTGAGAGGGAAAAAGAAAGATAAGAATGCATTAATGAGTGTGACAAGTGTCACAATATGATTGGGTGGACTTTAAGAAATACTATTCACATTTTTGACTTTTTTTGACCCAAGGATTAAATATAAAAAAAATGCCTAAAATTCACCATTTTTGTCTTCCTTGTGGCCGGCTCTCTCCTTGCAAAGAAGAAGGAAATTCCACCAACTTTCAAGCTTCCATAAGCTTCAATCTTCCATAAACAAAAGCTTAGACTAGATTTCACTCCATAAAATCCTATCTTCTAGTGCTAGTAAGGGTTGTAGTGAAGTTTGTTTGAAGAGCTAAGTGTCCAACACCTCTCTACATCTCTTGTTTCTTGGTAAGTTATGCTTGAACACCCTACTACACCTAATGATGGTATTATTATGCTTAGAAGTGGCTTGAGTGTTGGAATATGTGATTTATCTCTTGATTTGGCTTGTTTTGGTGAAGTTTTTATTTTATTGGGAATTTTTCTGGTTTAATATGAAATGAATGTTGTGGCCATCTTTGATGATTGGCAATGGACTATAATGGCTCTAGTAGGTATGTTTGATAAGTATTTGCAATCAATTTTGGATTTGGATGGAAAAATGGAAAATTAGGGTTCATAAAACCCCAATTCTGTCCGGTTTTAGATCATAGGGTTAGAGGCCGAATTAGACTTTGCTCAAAACATGAACGTTGTAGGTATTGATGTGTTTGACGTGCCTGTAAAATTCCAGGTCATTTGGATTAGTGTAGAGTGAGATATGACGAAATTACTGTAGCTGTTCTGCTTTGATCAGAATGCGAAAACTGCGATAGTAATTTGCCATTTTGACTGGAGTTGGTTTGGATTTTGGAGTTGGTGTCTTCTGATGAAATGTAGCTGGATGTCTTAGCTAACTTATGCCTTTGGAATTTCGGCATTTGGACTTGTATGGACTGAGATATACCGATTACAGTTTTCTGTGTTTTGCAAACCTGTTTTGGTGATTCTGGTATAGTATTTTTGCATATTTGACCTAGTTGTGTTAGGAACTGGATTGAGTGACCTTCTACATTGTTGTAGCTCTGTTTCTTGGCTTCGAAATGGTGGGTCTTACACCCCAATCCGATACTTGTAGTGAGAGTTGTGCCATTACCGCATTATGAGGTCAAATCCGGTTTTCTTATCAAGGCTTAAGTTAAAGCCCTCTCTTAATTTCTGGTTTGCTATCATGCTTGTATATGTTTATAAAACCCTATTGGGGTTGTGAATTGGTGTTGTTTATGGCTCGGTGTGGAGTCTTATTATATGTGTTACATGTTCTAGGGCGTGACGGTAGCTCACGACGTCTTGGTGATCGTGGTGCATGAAACACCATTTACTTGCTTGGTGAGTATACTACTCACTTAAATGTTATTATGTGGCTTTGCTAAATGTATATGTGATGCCTTGAAGGCTTACTTGGATATTGGAATTGATTAAGGTGAGGGTGTACTTGACCGCCCTCACCCCTTTTGATAGTATCACTGATTGTCCACTGTTTCACTGTCTTACTGAACTTGATATATGAGTTATTGCATTCCATTTTATGGAAACTGATTTGGTGTTGTTTGGACGATGTCCAACGACCTTACTGTATTACTGAGCTCAACCCCGTTTGGTAGTCAATTGGATCGAGCCGGCGAGGGCTTGGTCGTGAAGATTGAATTGCCACGGGGACTGTACTGGGGAACCTTGTGGTATTGAGACCCTTGGTTCCGGTATACTCGAGTATTACCAAAATGACTGAATGGAGTGCGGGCCCGGTTGGGGTATGATGGGTGGAAGGATTTGGAAGTGAAGGGTGGTCTACGGTTTGGTACTTTTAACATTGACGGAGAGTCAATGAGGTTGGATCAAGATTGCAAGCATGGAAATGGGCTCTTGAGAGCCGACCGTATCCTTTTACCGTTTTGCTTCATTGCTTATTTGTGTACTTTAAGTGATTGGATATGCTATATGCTATTGGTTGCTCATGTAGTAGTATACCACTGGGCTTTAGCTCATTCCGTGATATTTGTTTTCCTTACAGGGATATAACTACTTTTGAGAATGGATTGGATAGTCAATTGCCAAGTTGAGCATGTAAATGTCTTTTGTATAGCTCACGAAATGAAACCCTAATGTGTAACGGGTTCATTTCCTTTTGATAGGCAAACCGAATATGTACTTCTTTAATGGATGGCTTGTATTGGCCTAATTGCACTTGTATGAACTAGATGGATATTTTGGTAGGCCGTTTGGCTTGTAAATGTTGATTTCCAATGTACATATATGCTTGGCCGTGGTTTGGATAAATTTCGGCTTCGATTTTCGTTTTTTTTATTTTTATGATTTTGAATTGTTTGCGCGCAATGGTAAGTTCCGAAACGTAATAGATCGACGTAAACTGAACCGTTAGTCCTGGCGAGAGCTGGGCAGGCAGTCCGCTAACCCCTTTGGTTCGCCTTAGGGGAAGGTGGGGCTGTCACAGGTGGTATCAGAGCCACGTCGAGTGAGACTGGGCCAAGTGGTATTGTGGTCCTAATTTCATGAATATGTTTAAGTGCTCGTTTGAGCATAAGTATGAACCGGGCATGTGATAAGTGTACGAATCATTATCATGGGACTCGAGGAAGCTAGGTATGTATGTCGGGTAGGAATCTTTAATAAGGATGGTTTACTCTTGGGACCGGCCGGCTCGAGATGTGAATTATCTTAGACGAGATTCTTGCGCCCGGATACGAAAGATATAAAGGCCTGGGTTAGAAAGGATTTGGTGAACTAGAAAGGTGATTCTATGGAACTTCGTGTGGTTTGTTCGGGTGGTTAAGCGTGATCGACCTTGATTAAGATATAAATATTTGGACGAAGCCCTAGAAGGGGAAAAGCTTTTCGTAAGTTCTTTTGCACTTGTGACCTAGTTGTTCAAAGTACTTTTTGAGGACCCTATTGTTTCATGCAATGACTTCATATGTACTTGACTGACTGTTCCGTATGATTGCTTAACCTGGTTATGTGATCTATGTATACGTGTTATGTGTTTAGATGCTCTTCGCAGTAAATGTTTGAGTTGCTTATTCTTGTTTCATTGTTCCTGTCTGGTGCTACGGAAAGGAGGGTTAGGTGCCCTTTAACAGTATATTTATTTGGTGACCTAGATTGACTTAGATTGATGGAAGGCACTCGGAGTGGTCGAGGCCGTGGACGCAGAACTAGACAACCCACACCGGTTAGGGGTACGGGGAAAACCTCTACTGGACCCAATCTGGAACCGCAAGTAAACCCTAATGTGCAAATAGCTGCTGCTATGCAGCAAATGATAGACCTGCTAGCACAAGTAGTGCAGCAACAAGCCCAGAACCCAAACATTAACCCTGGAAACCCCGGAAACCCTAGCCATCATATCGAGAGCGAAGATAGAGCTCTCGAACGTTTTCAAAAGTTCGCTCCGCCGAAGTTTGTTGGGGGACCTGACCCGGACATTGCTGAGAGATGGCTTGAAAAGATGGCTGACATATTTGCAGCCCTACACTACCCCTGATGAACAGCAAGTGACTTTTGCCGTATTTCAACTTGAGGGGGCAGCCCGTTCCTGGTGGAACGTAATTAGGCAGAAATGGGAACGGGAGCAGACGCCGAGGACTTGGGTGAACTTCATCCGAGAATTTAATGCAAAGTTTTTCCCTCCTCTAGTCCAGGAGAGGAAGGAGGACGAGTTCATTAGGCTCCGCCAAGGGGCTCAAACTGTGGCGGAATATGAAAGTCAATTTACCCGCTTATCCAAGTTTGCGCCTGAGTTGATCTTGACCGAGCAACGAAGAATACGGCGATTTGTCCAGGGCCTGAACGTAGAAATCCAGAAGGACCTCGCGGCAGCCCAAATTAACGCCTTCAGTGAAGCAGTGGAAAAGGCACAACGGGTAGAGAATGCTAGGCTCCAGGTGAAAAACTTTCAGGCGAAAAAGAGAGGATTTCCTGGAGACAATTCGGGACAGGAGGATGAAAGTATCCCCTCCCAAATTTGGGCGGGGAACGGGAGGAGTGAGGATGCCGGGAATGTCACCAGAGAGGCCGTCAAGAGGAGGCTCAGCTTCTGCAGCACGCGGACCCTGCGGGTATTGCGGAAAATTAAACCACTCGGAGGACAATTGCTGGAGGAAAGGAGGAAAATGCTTGCTCTGTGGGAGTGCCGAACATCAAATTGCTAACTGTCCAGCTCGCCTGCGCGAGCGGCAAGGGACTCTGCCACCAACCACGACCCACCCTGACCGGTCGAAGGGGGACAAGGATGGATCAAAAGTGTCCTCTCGGGTGTACTCCTTAGAACAACATCAAGGCTTTGACCCGTTAGAGGACGTGGAAGGTAAGAATTTACTGAACCTGGCCAGTGAAGGGGCACAGATTTGTTAGCAAAGTATAAAGCTCAATTTAATCCCAGAGTATTCAATGATAAGGAATTTCGAGGACGAAATTCTTTTAAGGGGGAGAGAGTGTGAGAACCCGTAAAACCCTAATCATTTTCCTAGGATTTTAGTTCCCTTAATTGCATAATTTTTGCGTTTCTGGCTTAGAAATATTATCTGGGTGGATTTTATGAGCAGTTATAGTTTTAAGATGATTTTTCTAGCATTGGTGAAATTTTAGAAAATTAAGAGTAAATAGTGGACGTGGGACCCACTAGTGCGAAAAGTTCGGAAAAATTCGGCCAATAAGGTTAAGTTTCGGATACTGTGTAAAATTTATCGGGTGTTAAGAGATAAGTAGAATGTGTGAAGTGATTGATGTGAGAGGGAAAAAGAAAGATAAGAATGCATTAATGAGTGTGACAAGTGTCACAATATGATTGGGTGGACTTTAAGAAATACTATTCACATTTTTGACTTTTTTTGACCCAAGGATTAAATATCAAAAAAAT